>NC_072738.1:53728829-54028829 GCF_026930045.1 Uloborus diversus
GTTGGAATTAAAAATTACAGTCCACTTTGTGTAACTCAATTTAGTTATATGTTAGTTTAATTTGCGTGGTAGCTTATCAAATTGCGAAGAAACCAATTCTGGAAAAGATAATTCGCAAGAAAAACAACAACAACCAAATGACAATAACCTAGGCAGAAGAGCTAGTCTTAACCACCACACTTGCAGTCATGGCCCCGTGTCCCTTCTGTTATTGCAAATACATACACAAAAATGTTTTTTAATCATTTATTCCCCCATTCTGAGCCCCTTCTCCGTTCAGGTCCAATAACTGTGATATCTCATACTTCCACCCATGCAGGGGCCATGCCCAGGGCCGATCCTAGGGTGTCGGCCGCCTGTGTGCAAAGACCTAATGTGCCGCCCCTCAAGAGTAATTTGCACATTTTGACTAATCTTTAACGTCCATATAAATCTTTCTTCAAATTTCTATACCAAGTTCTAACTAAAAAAAAAAAACAGAAGAATGATGAACTTATAAGAAGGAAGAAAAGTTTTATAGTAAGAAATTCCTTAGGTACAATTCATATCTTTTAAGAAAGTAATAGATGCCAAAATTTACAAGTAGTAAAAAGCCATTTTATAGTCTGTCTTCGGTGACACCAGAGGAAGGATGGAGGAGGAGGGATTGCTGCGAGAAGATTACCGAAATTGGCGTATGAAAAATAGTTTTAGTTCATCTTTGATTGTGTTCGATTGCAAGGACAAAAGAGTCGGATATATTCAAGGTGCATGGAGAAATTTTCAAAATTGACGTCAAATATCGCAATTTTAGGAACTTTTTCGAGACTTCAGGGGAAAGTAATGTTGGAGGTCTTTCCTAAAATTCTTTTAAAATTGAAATCAACTTGAAGCTATTTTTGGTGAGCGTAGCTTAGGCGGGATCGCGCTCTTCCCGAAATTTTTCCGAAACTGAAGTTTTAAACACGCAATTTTGGGTTACCTTTGTTGACGTTGCTAGGGGGAGGGAGATTCAATCGTCTCCCATCGAAACTTTTCAAAATTGAAGTTTAAAACGCAAATTTAGGCTGTCTTTGCTTACGTTAGGGGATCTGGTGGCCTTCCTCCGGGTGTTTCTCAGTCTTATTGTTTCAAAACCCCATTGTTGGCTATATTTGAAAATGATAGGGGTAACGTGAAAATGTTCTGAACCAAAATATTTTTCGGAACTAAAATCCATTATGGGCTATTTTTGGGAAGGAAGGGTTTAGGGCTCCCAAGCGGATATTTCTAAAAGCGCAATTATATATTATCTTTGGTGACGTTAGCGAAACTGGGAAGCTTCGGTAGATCTTTCGGATATTTTTCAATATTAATATCTAAAAAATACAACTTTTGACTTTTGTCCACCTTATCTCGACCATTGATGGATATGACCTAGCGCCGTGAAAAGTTACATAAGCCAGGCAGTTCTAATCCGGAATTTCTTAGAAATTGAAGTCCTAAAATCATGTTTTAGGCATTGTTTGAGAACTATGAGACTAAGAGCTGGCGGAGGTTCAGTGTGTCCTTACGAACTGTTTTTTGAAACTGAAGTCAATTTCAGGCTAGTTTAGGCAGGAAGGGTTCTGTGGCTCCACGGAACCGTCTAAAAACGAAATTTTGAGGTGTATAGTAATAGGGTTGGAGAAAAGGGGGATCCGCGAGGTCCTTCTCCGAAAGTTCTTGAAACTGATGTTTGAAAAACAATTTTAGTTTGTTTTCCAATACTTTAAGTGAGAGGGGGTGGGATTAGAAGCCTCTCTAAAGACGCTAATTGAGTCTGTCTTTGTTAGTAATGTTTGGGAATGGATTTCGGGGCCCTCCATCGCAAAAAATTCGAAAAAGAAATCCGAAAAATGGCATTAAGCAATTTTTGATGACATTAGGAAAAGCTGTCCTCTGAAAACACATTTTGGATTTTAGAGCCAACATTTTTAGGCTATGTTTGATTAAGTTAAGGTGTAAGGGGTGAATCAGAGACTTAATTGGGTCCTTAAGATCGGTGGTTCAACCAGCGAAAGTTTCTGAAATTTAAGCCTTCTTTAGTCTCGTCAAGGAGGTCATGGCATCGTTTTGGATCTTCGTTTTGGAGCCACATTTAAATTTGCTTCCCGCCACTAGAGCCTTGTCCTCCTACCTGATCAGAAACCGGACAGTTCATTCGGGATCTTAATTAGAAAAAGTTACCGTAAAGGGGGAAAATTACAAAATTTTAGTTCGTCATTCAAATATGTTTGACTCCCAGGGGAGTCGCAATTTTCCACTTTCTCTCCTCGCATCCACGATTGTTGTACATAGAATTTGTTGTTTGAAATGCTTGCCAGAGTATCTAATCAGTATAGCTTTTTTTTTTTTTATATAAATAAAATATGTCTTCATTGTTTAGGTCTATAAAAGTTTGGGGGGTAAACATTAGTGGCCGCCGTCGGTGCTCCTTTTAGAAGGCACCCTTTCATGCTTCAGGAGGGGAGCCATTTCCCTCATTTCTCCTCCCCTGTATCCATGCCTGATTAACGGTTCTGTCACAAATTTTGCAACCAAATGAAGCATGTGTGTAAAGAATAGATGTTAATAAACAATAAACCAACAAAATGTTCCCTAACATTCTATTTTTCTTAAACTATGCTATGCTGTCGGGAAATCGAAACTTACGTACTTTACAGTTGAACATTTAAAATTCAGCATATTTATTCGACTTATTATAAGTTATCTTGTGAGAAATTCTTGAGGAATTTTGCTTGATTATAAGAGCTATATGATGCGGCCCGCGGCCGCCCCTTGCTTTGGCCGCCTTTGTGCGATGCACACTCTGCACACCTGCTAGGATCGGCCCTGGCCATGCCTCATAACTCCCTAAGTATACTTAATACCAATTTCATACATTCTGGAAGAATGAGCAGCCAAATCTGTTCACTAAAAGGTCATTTCAAATCCACAGCTTGATCATGGTAGTAACTACACTTCTGCCATGAAGTTAGGTTGTTTTTTTTTTTCTCTTTCAAAAGAAAAAATATAAAAATAAATTTAAAATATCAAAGTTTTTCCTTTTTCATTTATAAAGAAAGTAAAATAATCCAGCATAAGGGGAATTTTTTTCACCTACTTTTCAGAACATGAAATACCATATGAATAATAGAGACAATAGTTAAAGGTAGCTATTCTATGATGGACAGTTTGGTAGCTTGTTGCACAATTGAGTGTAATCTATACACTTAACCAATATATACTTTTCGTTATGGCATGTCAAAAATTAGTTTTTACTGCCAAGAATATAATCATGCTGATAATACTGAAGTGCACAATAAACAAGAAAGCCAAAACACCTACATAAATAATTTCAATAGAAGAAATACTTGTAAAATAAAATTTATTTACAAAGGCTTTTTTTAACAATTAAAAAAGGGGGTTGCATAGGCAGTTTCATTAACTAATTTGATGCAGATAAAATTTCAAAATAAAGTAAAATTAGCACACAAAAAAGTATTATTCGCCCCCCCCCCCCCCTTCCCTAAAAAAGTGCACTGAACATGTAAGTTGAGTAATTGCAATAAATGGCTTTTAAGCCTCAAATTTCAGGGAAAGCACTGGCATTTGAAAAATAATCAGACAGTTCAATGTTTCATAGCAGTTTTGAGCAAAAATTTAAATTAAACTGTGAACTTATATTTAACAAATGAACAACTTGATCATTTATTTTTACAAATTAAATGTTCACATACTTGTTGAGGCTGTCCCTGTTGACCAGATAATTGTCCAATAGGAATCACTTGGATCTAAAATGCAATAAGGAAAAATGTACACAATATTAATGAATTAAGCAATGTCATAAAAATAAAATTTAAAAATAAGACATTTTTGTTTGATGTTGATACTAACCTGTTGAACTGGTTGCCCAGGTTGACTTTGAATTTGTATAGTATGACTTTGTGGAAGACCTTGAACCATAATCGGTTGACCACCTTGAGCAACTTGCAGAACCTAGGAGATAAAAAACAATTAAAAAAAACATAATTTTCTCATCTGAACAACATAGTTAAATTTTGGAGTTTAAACATTTACAAGAAATCTTAGTAGATTGGGGTTTACAACAGTTGAAGCACTGGAATGCCGTTCTGGTACTGCTTTTTTACGGACATATTTTAAATACAAATATGACGACCAACAACAGGCTCAGAGTCCAACTAGGATGGTCCTAGTCAATTAATCCTCATGTAAAACCAAAAGATTTTTCAATCACACCACTTGGAAATACCTTTATTGTTGTTATTGTTAGTATTTTACAGCTTAAAAAATAAATTCAACAGAAGAAATTTATTCATTAATTAAATTAAAAAATTATTTTTTTAATTAATTTTTTAATAAATTAAAAATTTATTTATTAAGTTAAATTCATTATTATTTATTCATTAATTAAAGTTCATGTACTCCAGTATGAGAAAGGTTTGTTTTTGCACCAACGAGTTTTGCTAAGTCGGTAACTGAAATTTTCAATTGTTCAACTACTCAAAATTAGACGTTTCACCTTTTTAAAAAAAATTCTCACTTTTACTATACTAACTAATTGCTTTGGACGACTGTAAAATGATCAATGAACATAACTAAAATAAGTCAAGAGTGGAAAAGAATCAGAAGAGGTAAATACAGTTCGAAGAAAAGGGTTCAATTTTTGAAAAATCGAGATCTTGAAAATCGTCTCGTTCCAACATTTTTGTGTTAGATTTTAGTTATTCTTTCTTTTCTCCCTTGTAGGTACGTGCCGTTTGTGATTCAATTCAACAAGACTGATAAAATTATGAAAAAAACCTGCATAAAATATTTTTTTGTAAGGGAAATTTCTTTTAAAAGTGTGCAACTCTTGCACTTTAATTTAGTACTTAGCTAGGCACTTATGTTATATTTTCCATCATCATATGTTTAGAAATCTACTTGAAAAAAAAACTTCAGCACTGATTCTCACACTACATCTTAATAAAACTTTTGGAATTGAATATGTAAGCTACAATGAAAATTAATTGATTTGGTTTGTAACTACCTTATTTATCAGTTAAAACTTTAAACTTGAAGTAAGCTTGTTGTAAACAACTTCAGTATTTAACTGTTTCACTTCATTTAGTACAGGGAAATTTACCACCATTCCCGAACCAGGGATATAGATAGCAAGGATCTGAACCTTTATAAATGTTGCTGGAAATCAATAATGACAATGTTTTACAAAAATAAGTTTGATTTTTATGATAAAAATTGCTTTGCCACATAAAAGATATAGTTGAGGAGGCCAGTTGTATTGATTTTAAAAATAATATCAGACGGTTTATAAACTCGAGAAGCATCAAATATTCAGTTGTTATTCGGTATACCGCATATTTGGCAGACAAACCGAATATTCGGTTTAGCTGAATACTTCAATATTTGGCAACCGAATCGTAAACAAATTTAACTGTTTGATAATTAGTAAACAAACATATTTTTTTGTACATAGCATAAAAGTTACAATATAGTACCACAATACATAGCAAATTCAAATTGTTAATTAACATTTTTACCACATTCAAAGTAATTTTAATGTTTGAGGAAACACTCAGATGCTTAATTTAAACTTTGTTGTTTTTCAATTTCACTTAAATCTTACGACACATTACATTAGTCTCAATATTACTAACTCAAATATTACACAGTAACCAGAAAAAAAGAAAGAAACTCACAATTTTAAGTAGGGGGGGGGGGGGGATAAGATCTGGACAGCAAATTGTACAGTATTCCAATTTCTAAGGTTTTAAACCATGTGAAACATTAACTTCTGTTTAAAAACACTGTAGTTAAAATCAATCACTGTAATCAAAGTTTAACAATCCTTTGCCCTTAAAGGGTTGAAAAGAAAAATACCTGTCAATAGTTGAATTTCATTCCTTAATTTTTTAAATGATGATACAATTATTTATCAGTTACTGAAAAGATTAACATAGCAGAAAATCCCTAGAAAAAATTGTAATTTGTAATGATAATTTGAGCAACTTCTAAGTTGCCTAAAGGTTAATATTTGTATGTAAGGTAAATTCAAGGTTCTTTTTTTCTGACATTCTGTTTTGCCATGATTATCAATTATCAAGTTATGTATCAAGAAAGAAATCAGTTATCCATTCATGAAGAATTGCAGATAAACAAAAATCAAATTAGCCATTTACTATATTTATTTAATTTTGCTTTTGGAAGAACTTTCAATTAATATGATACTTAATATGGAAACATTATGATGTTAAATGGAAAATGTGTTTAAATTTCCCAAAAAAAGATTAATATTTTCTATTATAAGTTGGAGTAAAATTCAAATATTAGTTAAAAATTTTTGAACAAGTATTTGGTAAACAGCCCAATATTCGGTTTGGATTTTAACTGAACATTCGGGATTCCACATAACATGCCATTAGGTGCATCTCTAGTTTGAATTCAGTTAACACAACAGTTAAATGTGTGAAATTGAAGTACTTACACCATGCATAAGTATTGAAATTTCAAATATAGTAGGCAATTCTTACAAAGCAAGCTTTCAATTTTGACAAGTCTAAATTTTGAAAAAGAATAATACAAGAACATACAAATAATACAAATTTTCAAGTAAAATATAGAGTACATCTTCAATAAAATGAAGCATAACCTTGAGCTTGATCATTTCTTTTCGTGGAGTTCACTAAAATATAAAAGGATTATTGGTGCTGTCTTGAGCTGGATTGCATTACTCCAACCTCTACCAATAACACTTCTAATTTTTAGTGGAGTCCCAAACTAAGCAAACATTCTTTAGATCATGCTTCATCTTATTAGAGATGTATTGCACAAAAGTTCTTATAAATTATTCTTAACTTTAAAGAAATCTAAAAATCTAATCCAGGCAAGGTGGGAGGTTGTAAAAAAGAAGAAAGAAAATGCAATAGAATTAACCTGTGGTTGAGGAGATAATTGTGCTACTTGAGCCCCTGAAACCTGCACAGCATTCTGCAACCCTTGCATTACAGCAACCTGCTCATTAGTTCCATTGCCCCCAGACACTGCTACTTGGGCAGCTGCTTGTGAAACAACAGCACCTCCAGTAGTAGCAACTTGAAATTGTTCCATAGTGGATCAGGGCTTCTGTTGAATTCTAAGAAAAGAAATGCGTTAGTATCAAAATGTTTTATATTGAACATTTATTCAATGCAAACACTCAACAAATTTATGCAGCTGATTTTAATCTAGTTACAAAGAAGTTAAATTCTTGATTAAAATTTCAATTTGTAAGCATGAGTATATTTTATTTTATTTCTTTATTTATTTTTTGATAATAGTAACCAATTTTCCCCATGTTCATGCATGTGTGCAAATGAAAGCAGGGTTGGCAAGGTTTTTAACGTTCTGTTCAAAACCCATGTGCCCAAAACTATTTTTTGAGAAAATATCAAACTGAATTAATTATATATCTTTTTTTTTCTTTTTGACTAGTATCCATGCGGTTTTTTTTACTCATAAGCCAAATTTTTTAAAAAATTTTGCATGTGTGCAATAGAAAGTGTTCAAATATAATGAAATAATCGACTTAAATGCAATGCAATTTCTTGTAGTTACAGAATGTATTATATTAAAAATATGAACTATAAAAAGAATAGCACAAGTTTTAAAATATAAGTGTTTAACCATCAATTTCTTGCTCTTTAATATATGATCAAAAAAATAATTTTCGTTAAAACATCATGTAAAACTTATTTGCAGAAACCATTAAAAAAAATAAAGCTTTATTTTCTGCACTTAAATATTGCACATTTAATAAAATTCCTTTGAGTTATAAAATAGAACTGAAATTAGTTGTCTGTTAGTGTTGTGAATTTCCTTTCAAAACTCTAACAACTGTTTCATAAAGAAGTTTATAAAATTAGTGTTATTGACAAATTTTTAAGAATAATGTTTTTTAAATTAACATTTGAGAAAATTTTCATTAAATACTCATTAATTAAATCTCATAAATATCTATATTTATGCATTACAAATATCGTAGTAAATATGAATTGATTCGACAACATCCCTTTAGCATACTTTTGAACAGTTTAAGACAGGATTCGTACTCAATTTCAGAAATAAAATGAAGGAGTTTTGAAGGAGTAAAATGAGATTTTAAAAGAGTACTAATGGGCTGTCATTAAATGATGTTGAACTTTTTTTCAACATAACATTTGACCCTCTTCCCCCTTTATCATAAAATGTCACACTTCACCCGACTCTTCTTCTTGTTACATGTTATTTTTTTTTTTATAAACATAGTGTTACAATAGTTGTGTGATGTCACTTTTTGTCACCCTCTCTCTTCCCCTTGTCACAATTTCATGAACCCGTCTCCCCCCTCACCCTCAAGACATGACATCACTTGTGGATGACCCATTTTAGTACATCATAACTGCAATTTGCTAAACTAAACACAATCACTTAATAAAGTACATCTGCTTATGCATTGTTAAATATTTAAATAATAATTAGACAACTTGACGTTTGCTGCTGTGGTGGAGGGAAAATCAATCATCATATAAAACTTTTAAAAAATAGCCAAGCATCATTTAAGCATGTTTTATTCACTTACAAAATGTCTTAGTCATCTAATAATATTTTCACCTTCAACTTTTATGATTCAACTATGATCAATTTGTAAATCACATCTTTATGAAAAAAATAAATGCACAAAATTACTACATTAAAATGGCCCTCGTGATGAAGTTAGTTGATCAAAGTATTTTAAGTGTTACTGTCATAGAGGAAGTTTATGTACCTAGTCTTGAACTAAAAAAGGAGTTTTGAAGGAGTTGAAAGCAAAATGAAAGAGTTTGAAGGGAACTTCAAAATTTTTTTTTAAATGAAGGAGTATTGAAGGAGAGTACGAACCATGTAAGACGGTTTTGGACGGTAAAAACCACCTATCCTGTTCTAAACCAGTTTTGGTCAGTCCAAAACCCAACCCTGATCTCAGGTTAGTCAAAAATAAATCCTTAATAGCGCAAATTTATTTTCACAGTGGCATTGGCAAGAATCATAACTTCTTAAAAATCTGGATATTCTTCCAACTTTAAAACATTATATAAAATTCATCTGAAATAAATTTTTTCATGACTTCTTAGTATTCAGTTGGAAGTTTTCTAAGAACATTCAGACAGGACTTTTACACACTCTGAGCATGAGTACTGAGTTAAAGAGATCAGCTTTCTCAGTTAAATAGTCGTGAATAGCATTGTTTCGTTTTAGCGTGGCTGCGTAGTTGAAGGTCAACTGACCAATATTTATGATGCTAAAAAATGTCAATAGAGGTTCAAGTTATGTTTAACTACTCTGAACACTTGATGTATTATTTTTATTACATTATCCCCACTTATAGGTATTTTGTGTGAATAGAGTACTTGAGAAAATAAATATCCAGGCAACAATAAAAATAAATATCCTTTAGATCAGTAGTCGTGACCCCCATGATTCTCTACTTCCCCCTGTATTTAAGAGAACATGAAAGAAGGAAGGAATTTATTTAAGAAAGGACTTCCTATATAAATTAGTTACAAAGTAAAATATTGCCGCATCAAGACAATAGTAGGATATCTTACTGTTATACCTGGGATATCTCACTGTTACTCTGAGGCGACAATATTCAATTGCGATTTGTTTAAATAGGTTAAATAGAGCATTTTTTAATGTTTTTATTGAGGAAAATTGATAACGTTTTCATGGAAATTGAATGAAAAATGCTCAAATAAATGATTTGACATGATGTATTTTGTTTTGTAGTTCCTTCTTGAATTTTGAGTTTTTTTTTCTTTTTCTTTTTTGAAAGTGATCTGTATCTTCCAACAGATAATTGGCCAGCAGTCAGATTAGCGGAATCAGAACATTAGTTTAGCTTCAACATTCTTGAAATAATGATGCAGAAATCTGAAATTGCCAGTTTAATTCAATTTCACGTTTTCCGCACAGAAATCTCAATCTATAATCCATATACCCATAAATTTTAAATGCTCATATAAATTCACCAATTTTTGTCAATTAGGAAGATTTTTAAAGATTCGAAAATAAAAACAAAAATAATAATTACCAAATATTTTTACTCAAAAACTCACAAAAAGAAAATACTAAATGGATTGGCAAGAACGCTAAATCGATGAGAGCTAAAGAAACGATCATGACCCATATTATGCGTGTAAAGCTACTTAAAATTCAATGAATGAAAATGACTTAAAAGAATAATGAACAAAAATTAATTGAATGAAATAAAATCATTTCATTTTGAAAAATTAATTAGATTGTTGGCTTTAAAATCTACTGTAAATAGTAAATTCGATAGATTGACAATGGTGTAAAGGAAAACAATTATTATATGCCAGGAATGAACGCCATTTTCTTCCAGCTTTCCTACGAACAAATTTGAGGGAAACAAAAAGTGATTTAATGTTTTATGAAGTGAAATGTAAAAGTCTATTAAAAGAAATCAAATGAAGCGGCCTGTTGGATAACTTTTCAGCGAACGAAATCAAAGATAGTTTACGAACTTACATTGGGCAGAAGCGTAGTGGTCCTTTCTTGATTGGCTATGGAAATCCACCACCAATGGACAACGAATCACCGGTCATAAAAACAAGTAGCTTGGCCTTTATTGGTGCCGTCTCCCTCCTTTCACGAATAGATTTGTTCCTACTGCGATTAAGAGTTTTTACCCTACTTAAATAGTTTTTAACATTAAAAACCCAATTCTATGGCAAAATGATACATCTGGAAAATTCAGTACTTAATAACAACACAGTATAGGTATTACGAAGCGTCTCAAGGCAAAGGATTTTCCGCGTAAACTCTCCAAAACATTCCGTAATTCTGCCATTGCCATTCCGGGAGCTTCGGAAGTTGAAATTTTCTCCGCTAGGGAACTTAAAGAATTTCAACTACAGTCCAATAAAATGAAAATATTTGATTGAAGAGCAAATAAAAGGAGCAAATATCAAAATAAGACGCTTTATGAAGCATTAAAAGATAAAGCCTCGTATCCAAGTTGACGTATTACTTTATTTTAGAGGGAAGTGTTTTGTTTTGAAAACCGCAGACGAAAGATTAATTATACCGTTGCCACATGCCGATTCTATTTAGGAAAGATAGTTTAGGAGGGAAGAATGCTAGCTTTCGGATATTATAAATTGAAGTATCCATTTCTCATTTACAAATTGCATAGCTTGGAGGGAAAACTCAAAGTTTAAACATAGCACCGAGCATGCACGCAAGAATCCCGCACGATGGGGCCTCCGTAATTGAGCGGCTACTGGTGGCTGCTTGTGCGTCCCACCGGTGCCTGCACTGCACATTATTTCCTACCCATTGTGTTTGTAAAATTATTCCTATGTATTTGCTTGGAGGTGAGGCCAAGCAAAGGCTCTATGATCGGAGTGGTCTAGGAAGATTGGGCGCCGAGAACATTGGGCAGAGCTTATTGGGCGCCGGGCATATTGAGCGCCGAGCATATTGGGCGCCGGGAATATTGGGCACCGGCATGGAGTCTGGCACCGGACATATTGGACTCCGGGAACATTGTGCGACGAGAGCATATTGGGCACCGGGAACATTGGGCGCTGAGCATATAAGGCGCCGGGAGCATTGGGCGCCGTCCATTGGACGCACAGTTTTTGGCACCGAAGATGTTGAACTTCTCCCAAAACCTGGGCGCCCAATGTTCTGGCGACCAATCTTCCCATTTTGTGATCGGAGTCCAGTACACTAATGTATGCGAAGTTGAGAGAGCCCGATTAAGATATCGGGAGGCCCTCGCATGTCCAACAAGGGGAAATAGTGCAGACGGTGGTCGCTGGAGGTACTTGAGTATGCAAAATATGAGTACCACATTCTGTCAATGGATTTTAGTTGGAGAAAGCTCATACATTAACAATGTGGATCTTGCCGGGCTCATTTTTGGTCCATTTTTTTTTTTCAATCCCCCTCCTTTTATGCGTTAAGAAAATCGATGAAGTACATACTAAAAAGTCAATTAATTGGTTACTCCTACCATAAATTATAGTTGATTCTAATGGTGAAAGGGATGGTGTAGGCTGATTTTTATTAACTAATCAAAATTAAAACATGAGAAAATAGCGAGTAGAAATAGAATATGTGCAAGCAAGAAGCAAGACAAAAAATTACTCTTTTTTATTTAGATAATTATTATTGATAAATTCAGGGGTACCCACCTGGGGAGGGGGGGAGGGTCATGGCGTACATTTACAAGATCGAACCAACCTGGTAGAGACGACCTAGTCATTTGCTTCAGACGTAAGTCTCCATTCACCTTTTCATTAAACAGAAATTAATAAGTTGCAACTGTGTTTGATGAGTATTTTTCCAAATAAATATTTGTACTGTGTTTGTACAATTGTACAGTTCACTGTCGTCTTTTATTTGTGCATATTTTGAGAAGCATTAGTGCACATAAACCTAACGAGCTGTAATTTATTTTGAGGGCTTGAAAAGAAAGCTTTACGATTGTCCGGAGTTTTTGTCGAATGTCTTGAAATTTTTAATGATTTTTACTTTACTACGCAAACTTGACTCTAAAAATTTTATTACAGGGTCATCATATCTATCGAATGTTACGTCGATTCTTTTCGCGTCAGGCTGCTCAAAAAATTACATGATTCGTTTGAAAAAACTTCGGCAAAATCACCAAAAGTATTAAATTTCTTTAACTGCATTTGGTGAACAAGTGCCATACCATCAATAAAATAAATTTTTCGAGTATTTAAATTTATAGTATCTTGCTTTGAGTTTGTACCACAGTTGTAACCGTTTTGAATATCAAGGGTGAATTGTGATTTTGGTCATTTCCTTTTGGAGCTGTCGGGATTAAAAAGATACTTGCAATAATCCAATATCTGATACGATGCTAATATTTTTGTATCAAATCCATTTTGAAATGCTAGTATGAATGATTTTTGGAAAATTGTTTTATCTGTTACGTCCTGCAGCTGCTTGTTAGACATATTTTTGTTTGTTTTGGCAAGAATATATTCAAAGTTGTGAAATTTCGTTTTCTTTATGGGATCCAACAACTTAGTTTTCATGAAAAATCGTTCATTTTCGTATGTATTCAATACAGCTTCTCCTTTTTAACCCCCGACACACAAAGGAAGGGGGTTATTCACCAAATATCCTAAATAAACAAACAAACCACTGACGTAGCCGGAAGTAGCGAGTCTTATTTCCGGTTAAGCGCCAATCTCCATTGCTAGAGATAGGTGTTCATAGCGAAAGCGATTTTGTTGTGCTTCTTTAAAAAGCAGAATAATGTCTTCTGCGTATTTCAATGCATTAAATAAGAAAGACAAACTTAGTTATTGTTAAAAATTATCTTTCAATGGCTGTGACCTTACCGATCCTTTAGTAGATGGATGGCGAATCTATTGCTAACGATTGATGTTTACAGGCAATTTTGTTTTCTTTCAGTTCTAGGTAGAATCATGTCTTTTGCCTATTTTAATGCATGAAATGAGTATAATAGGCTTTGCTATTCTCAAAAATTGTCGATCAACGGATCTGATTTTCCTGATCCTTTAAATACAGAAATAAGAAAAAAAAAAAAAAAAAAAAAAAAAAAACGAGTCTTCGTTTGTCGATCATTAACGCGATTTCAATGATAAGCATTTATGAATACCTCCTAAACAGAAATAAAGTTGATACAAAGTCTGCTTTCAAGAATCACAAATCTACTGGATTGCAAGTACGTTGTGAATTGTAATTCCTATTCTTAAGTTGAAGCTATTTTTTCAAAGATGGAAGCTTTTCTGCACTGTGTTCACACAGAATGGCTATGACAGGGAGTTTTGGTGTCATATTCAATCAATTCTCCTGTTGTAGCTTTTCAGTTCACACACACTTATTACAGTTGCTACCTAATTTTCAGGTTTGATATTTAATATATTTTATTACATATTTGTTCATCACTTTTTTTTTTAATCAACTTGCTTCTGTAGCAAGATTGACAGGCATAAAAAAATTGAAAGATAACAAAATTTAAAAAATAAGGTAACATCTATCGAGCAGTCAGTAAATGTAGCAATTTCATAATTATTGCTACTATCAGGGCCCGATTAACCTCTGAAATTGGGGGAAGCTCGTCCTCAAATTCGAGCCCCCTACTTTTGCATCATATTTGAGATTTCACAAAGGAAATTAAATGTCATATAAGTAGGGGAACATGGGGCAAAGTGAAATAGCGGGGCAAAGTGAAAAGGTGAAATATTTACTCTGCTTTTAGCTCCACCTGTCTGGTATTATTTTAACTATATAGTACCATAGGTAGTCTATTCCAGTCAGGAAAAAAATACCACCAAGGGTTAAAGCATTTGGAAATACAGGCAATTAAAAAAAAAAAAAAAATGATACTCATATTGTAATATTGGATTTTAAGTCAAAAATTATTTTTCTTTTTATTAAATAATAAAGTTCTTGTTATCAACATTTTTAATATTAATTGAAAACTCCTAATTTTCAATGCAGTATTAATTAAGTTAATATTATGCTTATTTGTATTTTAAATAAATTGTACAATTAGTCAAGTACTTACGGGGCAAAGTGGATGGGGAAAAGTGAAATAGTTTGTTTCATTTTCTCACTCAATCATTTAATATAAATCACTCAAGTTGTCATTTATTGATTAATTCATTTTCTTTCCTTCATTCAGTTATTCACTTATATTTATTCATTCATTCACTTATTTTCTTATTAATTCGTTCTTTTACTCGCTCATTTATTTTTCTTCATATATTAATTGATTTATTCATTTAATAATTCGTTTATTTTTTCACAATCCTTTCATTCATTCATTCAACTTTTTATTTACTGATTCTTTTGACCAAAAATAAGTCTTTTAATCGAATGGAAAATATTTCATTTAGAAAAATATTTTATTTTTCACTTTGCCTCATGAAAAAAAAAGTGAAAATTTTCCACTTTTTTCTAAAACTCAAATTTACTGCCAAAAAAAAAAAAAAAAAAAATACTGCTTCAACGCAAGTTTTATTATAAAATACAATGTTCTTTCTTTATGTACTGCAATTTTCAAAACAGATTTCCGATTTGTTCATTTATGTCATCTTAACCATTTCACTTTGCCCCACATTCCCCTACATTGTAAGACAGTTGAATCAAATACCACATTTGAAAATCTCGCTTGCAACTATATTTTATCAAACGTGTCCTCACTTTCAATAATTTAATTCTTAAAAAGTATTTTTGTTTAGCAAGTTCAAATGTTTGCAATCACTTTAAAAAACGCAGTTGAAAACCTACGCATTTACGCATTTTCATCGGGGCGCGTTTACGCACGTTCTTACTGTGTCTTACTACTCTATCTTACTTCTAAACGGGCCTCAGACGCTCTTTTCTCGCTCTGTACTGTTTTAAATCTTTAGTACTTTCAGGTTATTTAGTTTTGAAAATCTCCATTCAATTTAAATTAAGTAAAAGATTCGTATCTTATAGTTTTCAACCATATAGAGTTGACTTGATGACTGTTTAGCTTTAACGTTATACACTATTCAGACTGTAATATATTTTCTTCATTTTAAAGATAGTAAGACATTAAGTTCGAAACACTAACAGAACCACGTTAGATGTCAAAATAATGAAAAGGCTTATCGATAATCCAAAAATTTTTCCCAGTAGGCCTTCCACATCGTCACATATGTGCTACCCTAATTGAGACCTTTTGAAAAAGTAGGACCAAAGCTTAAGAACCAGGAAAGGAAAAAAAAATAAGGATTCTCAGAATCCTAACTGATACTCCGATTAAAGAAGCCCTCAGACAAGAGCAGTTAGAAGCTACAAAGAAAAAAAACAAAATGGGCAGAACCAAAACAAAAAGGAGAAATAACTTTGAATTTTACAAGTTTCTATAGAAGCAGAAATAGAAGACACCAAAGAAAAAAGTATGAAACCAAAACCTGCGACAGGGAAAAAGTTAGCACACTCTGTAAAAAGGAAACTCATGAACGATTCTGTTTACGAAGTAGAAAATTGTGCTTGCATCTATTGTTTGAAAGTACACAACCAATCGAAAAAAAGACAAGACAGGGTCTTAGATGTCAAAACGTAGTCCCATGACAAGTATGCGAAAAGAAATTCCTTATTTTTGCTAGTAAAATCTAACTGTGATGAAGAAGATGACTAAATAGTTTCTGTTTTTAATTAGCAATAAGTCCTATGATTTTAGGACTATAAATTGTTCTTTAATTAATATTTGAGATTTTCTTATTTTTAAAGTGTTTTAAGAGAAATAAAATATCAAAATTTGGTTAAATATCTATTTTACTTACTCATTGATATCATTTTTAATGTGCGTAAACGTGCCCCACTCGATCTGTAAACTTGTGTGTAAACTGTGTTAACGCAACCGACTTGAACTTAAAGAACATTCTTTTGCGGTTAAAAACACAAGCGAAGCGACAGTTGAATGTACAAATTTTGACTTCATTAACTGCATCATAAAACCACAATGTCTAAAATTTCCTAAGTTCAAACATAAAAATTAGAAAATTCATTGAAAAAAATCCTCGTAAATGTGCCCCGGTCTACCCAACATATTTAGGTATACACTGTAAAAAAAATCCGAAACGTTACTGAGTATTTCCATGTAACGTTTCGGGATTTCAATGGTTTTTATCCACTTCCTGGAAATATCAGGTATCATTGTCAAAAAGTTTCCTGAATTGCTACAAGTTGCCCGAATGCCAGTAGTTCTGTCATTAGTAAAAAATATTTTTAGCTCCCAGTTTAAAGATTAACTGGGAGTATTTATAAGGTGTATGATCTTCAGTTCAGTTCAGTTACGGCTAATCCATGCTGATTAAACTCCCAAAGGGAGCGAATAAGTATGGACTACGTAGCTTTGCAAGAATTGCAATCAAGTTAGTTGCTTGATACTCAACTGCAATTCTTGGTTAGCTTTGGCCATGCTTGCAATACTGCTTTTGGAACTGTCTTGATAAATCAGGAAGGTGATAAGCTGATATATTATCCCTACTTAAGATTAGTCTGAAATCCCAGAGACTCGACTGGCTTTAAACGGTAAAATTTCTGGATTTTTCAGGAAGGTTACTGAATTTTAGCGGAAAACGTTCCTAGTTTTTGCGAGATGTGTTGCTAGCAGAAATTGGGCACATCAGCTGCCTATTATTTTCCAGGAATGTTTCTGAATCGTTTTTACAGTGTATTTCTTTCAATAACACAGGCCAACAAAAAAAAAAAAAAAAAAAAAAAAAAAAAAAAAAAAAAAAAAAAAATCGTTTTTGGTGCCTAGGATTTTATAACTAATTTAAGCTATATTTCGGCCGCTGAATCTAAATATGAAATCAGTTTTTTTTCTATCAGCTCTACTTTTTTAGATCGGTCATGCTGATACTATTGAAGGTGACGGTGATTATGAGGGTATATCATCAATTCCTCAACGTTTCAACCAGGATGAGTTAAAGGACCTCACCAGAGATCTCAACAAGTCAAAAGAAGCTGCTGAATTACTGGCATCCAGGTTGAACGACAAACATTTACTGGAACAAGGAACCAAAACCTCCCTTTACTGTACAAGAAAAAAGGGTTTGCTACTCTTCTTCTCTCAAGAAGACAATCTTGAATTTTGTCACGAAATTAAAGGGCTTCTGGAAACAATGTCTCTTCCTAAATATTTTCCAGATGATTGGCGCCTATTTATTGACAGCTAAGAGTGAAGTTTGAAAGGAGCCCTTCTACTCAATGGGAACAAATATGGTTCCATACCAATTGCTCACTAAACGAAAATAAAAGAAGAATATAACAGCATAGGTTTGGTCTTGGAGAAGATAAATTATCATTAACATCAATGGGTGATTTGTGTGAACTTGAAAAAGGTAAACCTTCTACTCGGATAGCAAAGTGGCCACACCAAATATCCTAGCTTCTTGTGCCTCCTGGGATAGCAAAGACAAAACACACCACTGGGTCAGAAAAGAGTGACCTCAAAGAGAGAACATGGACGTTGGGGAAAAGAATATCATTAACGACGCCTTTAGCACGAGAGAAAATCATCTTTCCTCCACTGCATATCAAACTGGGCCTTATGAAGCAATTTGTAAAGGCTCTTGATAAGAACGGATCGAGCTTTGCATATATAGGGGGGAAAATGCCTCAGTTGAGTACCGAAAAAATTAAAGCAGGAATATTTGATGGCCCACAAATAAGACAATTCATTAAGGAGTCATCAATTCATTAAGCATTCGTAAATTCAATGAATGAGGCTGAGCGAAAAGCCTGGACTTCATTTGTTGCAGTTGTCAGAAATTTTCTTTGCAAACGCAAAGCTGAAAACTATGCTGAGCTGGTAAACGAGTTTCGAATCCCTTGGGTGTAACATGAGCTTTAAGGTGCAATATTTACACAGCCACTTAGACCGTTTTCCTGACAATTTAGGAGACACCACTGAGGAAACAGGTGAAATCTTTCACCAGGATATTAAAACTATGGAGGACCACTACCATGGAGATGGGATACGCACATGATGGCAGATTACTGATGGATTTTAAAAAGGGTTGTCGGGGACAACCGTTGTCCCATAATGTACTCAAGAATGTCACGGAAAAGAAGCTTCCAAAGCGTTCAGTGAGTAGTTAGTTTCATCAAGTACTTTTCCCTCTATCTTTGTTTATTATAAACATTCAAGAATGTCACGGAAAAGAAGCTTCGGAAGTGTTCAGTGAGTAGTTGGTTTCAACAATAATTTTTTCCTCTATCTTAGTAATCTATCATTATTTTATCGTATACTAGCTGTACCCGACGCACGTTGCTACGCCAACAAAAAAATACATCATTATACTGATTTTCATGACAATCGGTTGAACGGGGCAGAAGTTGCTACTCTGCAGTGCCACCTGGTGGCGAGCGGCTTCAATGAGCATATTATGCACCTTCTCCGTGGAAAAATACATATGTATAGCAATTTTCATAATAATCGGTCCAGGTATCAAGTGAAGCCGTGACTATACTCAAATTTTGTACTCACGCAGTTTGCAAGATCAATCAATCGCTAAAAATATCAAATAGAAAAAGTTTTAAATCCCCCCGTTGCATGAAAAGCCATAAAACAATAAAGAAAGAATTTATTTGTTCAAACTCAAGAAAAATGGCCACAGCTAATTTCGTATCAATGAGATCTTTCACGCGAATTAATTTCTGCAGCCGATAATTTTATTCGTATTTGTCAAATGGATTGAGACTTAAATTGGAATAAAAAAGGAACTATCGATCGGATTTTTTTCGAACTGGTCTATAAATATTCCCAGTACCAAAAATAACAAACGGTCAAAGTTTCAGCCAAATCTGCCGGTAGTCCGTGGAGTTTGTGACAAAAATACCCAAAACATTTCACTTTCGGATACCAGTCTGAAATTTTGCACAATGCTTATGTACATATCTAAGAACAAAAATCCGCCGGGAGGCATTTGATCAGAGGTCATGAACCCCCTGTGATGACGTCATCAAAATGGCCGCCTTATTAAGAGAAGTACGTTAGTTTAACTGCTTAAAACTCTATTATGTATCTTAATATTGCGATATTAAAGTATATCATTTAAAAGCGCTTTAAAAGAGCTATTTAATAGTGATTGGATTTTTTTCCTATCACTAATTGTTTAAGAGTTATTACAATTAACGTCATCAAAATGGCCGTCTGGAAAGGTGAGTACGTACGTTTGACTGCTTAGAACTACATTATAGATCTGTATATTGTGATATGAATGTGTATCATCTGAAAGAGCTTTAAAAGATCTATTTAACAGAGATTGATGTTTCCTCTTAAGATAAGTAGTTTTAGAGTTATTAAAATTTCGGTCATCAAAATGGCCGTCATGAAAAAGTGAAAAGTTTCGTTTAACTGCTCAAAACGCCATTAGAAATCATTCTTCCGTAAAAAATAGGTACACTAAATAAAAGCTCTAAAATAAACTATAAAAATATGCATTTGTTCTCCCCCCCCCTTAGTAAATAGTTTTAAAAATTTCACTGCAAAAACGTAACTACATGAGGCGGGAGGGGGGTGCATTCTCATTGAACTGTTCCAACTGTTTCACCTCATCTAACCCGCTCTGAAACTTTTAATTAAAAATTCTTTATCGGATTAAATACATATATGTATTGTCACACAATAATTCACTTCTCCTGCAAGTGCGAACGTTTGCCGTCTAGCGGCTAAAATCAGAACTACTCGATTTTTTTCCCGCCAACAAGCTGTAACTTTGGATTGTAGTCCGCCTAGCTCGTTTCTTTCCAGTTCTGCTGTTCTCAGCAATAATTAATTCCATAGTGATATGTTTATTATTCAGATATAATTTTCAATAACTGAATATTTGACTGGTTAATGCTGTAGCAAATAATATCAAATTAAGGTGAGTCATATAATTCTATTACACGGTTTGAAATCGATAACTTCAATTGTTGGTTCCATCTAGCATTAAAATTATCGTATTATATATATATATATATATATATATATATATATATATATATATATATATATATATATATATATATATATATATATATATATATATACATAGCTTGTATTCATTCCTTTAAGTCCTTTAAAATAAACAAAACGTATTTAAAACTCGCAATATTTTTTAGAATAAATTTTTCTCCTTCATTTGGTCCATGTGACCTCAAGATACTAACATAGCTTGCAATCATTTCTTTCATGTGCTTTTGAAAAAGTAAAATATTTAATGAATATAATGTTTGTAATCTAGATCCCATCTACCCCTGCTAAAATCTATTCAGTGGGCTACGCTGAATGAGTATGGCGAAGATAAAATGTTGGTCATGTTTGGTGGTCTTCACATATAGAAATGGCTGTTTTATCTCCAATAGGTACATGAATTGAAGGAAGTGGATGAACTGAACTCCTAGTAGAAGCTCATGTTACAACATCAGGAACAGCAGAAAGAACACAAAAAGTTTCGCATGTAAAGTGAAGTCGACACGCTCACGATTTTGCAGTAACCACTTTCCAAGTTCTGTTAGAGAAAGCGTTTCAAAATCGAAAAGAGATATAGACAAAACATATACAGACCGGGTTAAGCGAAGATCAGAAGAATCGCCTCAGTTTACAGAAAGATCACCATGGAGCTAGAATGCATACTTTTAAATCTGATGCGTACTATTCGTCAAGGAAATTTCTCAGATTTTACTGTCACTATTGAGAACATATATCCATGGATGTTTGGTTTGATCATACAAATTATGCCCGATTGCCTTCAGTATTTCTGTGCAATTTGAAGCAGTAGAGATGCATCCAGTTATTTTTCAAGAGTTTCATAGGAAAAATATATCTGGCTCCAAAACTGAGAGGAAATTTTCCAGGATGGCACACGACCATTTGCATGAGCAAAACAACAAATTAATTTAAAAATCATCAACTAATCTATCACGTTTAAGTCCTGAGGCGTCATTAATACAATGGATGGTTGCTGGACCGGAAGTTGTGCGCCTGATTGGGGAGTTTGAAGAAAATCAGAGCCTTAAGTCTGACGTCACTACTGAAAAGCTAGATACTAGATACATGAAGATACTAGAAGCTTTTTTATTCGGTATGAAACTCATGTTTCCAGCCTAGTTGAAACATTTGAAGAACACGGGAATCCTTTCGAAGATGACGATTTAACTGCAGTAAACAGCAACAAAATTATTCTCTCGGAAGAAAGTGCCATTGCTGTGACGTCAACGCAAGTCAATTCAATACATTTGTAGGAGATCGCTTAGTGTTAAGAAAATTATCCATACATGATGTTATTAAAAGAAACAATATCCTCTTGATGAGCAGAAAAATATTTCTGTTCAGTCCAAAGACAAGCAAAACATTGTTAATTTGAGGAGGGGCAGCACTCTTTTTGCTAAGCTATATGTTGCCTGCCAAGCAATTCAAATGGATGTAAAAGAATTTTTTTTCTCATGAAAACAGCTCGTGTCTACCTTCTATATCCAATCTTGGCAAATTTAGGAAACCAAGAAAAAAGTCCGGCGTAGTTTCTTGTATCGTTCAATCAACTGGACTGGTTTTGACGGCTATTCCGGAACTAAATTGTTCATTGATGGTGCTGCACTGATTCACATGCTTGTTCCTCAGTCTGCTCGAACTGTCCAATAATACTGCGATCAGATTATGAAGCCGTACATATTAATGAGACGAAAAAGTGTTCATAGGGTAGATTTGGTTTTTGACCGGCATTCAAAAGGAAGTTTGAAAAGCGACACGAGACAATGGAGAGGATCTGGACCAAGAATAAGTATTAAATCCAATGTTTTGATACCGAAGTCATTTACTAAATTTCTTGCGAAAGATAAAAATAAAGTGAAACTTTTCGAATTTTGGGCAGAAAATCTCGTGAAGATTTATCTACCAGATGGGAAGCAGGTTGTATGCTCGTACAAAGACACTGCAATTGCTTCAGTCAAGAACAATTTTGAAACCATGTTTCCCGTATCCCACGAAGAAGCCGGTGCGAGGCTATTCCTCTATGTGCAGCATGCAATAGAATACTTGGGTCATGTAAAGATCACCGTGAAAACTGTTGACAGTGATGATGTAGTGATTGCTATGTTCCGAGTTCCGAAACTGCAAGAGCTATGGGTGGAGTATGGAAGTGGAAAATATCTACGGTATCTTCCCATTCACGTTTTGCACCATAAAGTTCTACAAGGTGTTACAGATCTTCTACCTTTTTCCCATCCCTTTACATGAGCACACGGTGTCTAGTTTTGCCAGCATTGGTAAAACTAGGCACTGCATGGAAAATAGGGATGGCAATTAGAGATGTTGACAAGGGTTTTTTGTACTATACTAAAGTACCTGAGAGCATTAATGAAGAAGATGAGCATTTTCTACTTATTCAGCGCTTCGTAGTCTTGACGCATCATTCAACAAGCTCAATGGAAACCGTAAATGAGGCTAGGAGAATTTTCTTCACCCAGCAAAACAGACCAGTTGATTTTATTCCAGCATCTAGCAACGTTTTTCTGCATCACCTTAAGAGAACAATATTGCAGTGTTTACTATGGACAAAATGTCTTCAGCAAAATTTTCAGCTCTTGGATCCATATCAGTGGGGATGGAAAAAAATCGGTGAAGAGTTTGAACCTCTTTGGTATGCACACCCCAAAATAACAATGCAAAAATTACAGGAACTTATATCATGCAAGTGCAAAGAGATGTCTACACGCTGTCGATGCGTCAGATCAGGTCTGAATTGTACACTTCTTTGTAGTTGTGAGGGTCAGTGTAATACGTAAAACGTTCCTTAAAAAACTTATTACTGGTTTTGTTATAACAACTACTTTTTCTTTGTTATTAAAACATGTAATTTTCGTCTATTTCTTTTATATGTTTAAAATGTAAGCATTTTAACAAAATTGTTTTATTATACGATAGCATTGATAATTAAGTTCACGATCCATTTTGGGCGGTGACTTTGATTATTTCTGCATTTTAACCTTTCTTTCATTCAATATAAAAGTAAAATACTGACAAAAAGTGTTAAAACATGAAGTGCAAATTTAAATTTAATGAAACTGGAAAGGTTCTTTTATAATGCAGGTATAACAGTAAAAGTTTTACTCCAATATTGCAGAACACAGGAAAGTCATTGTTTTCCTATCAATTTTCACGTTGATACTGTAATAATTATTAAACTATTTGTCTTCTTTACTAATAATAAAGCTCAAAGTTTGTCGGGATATCTGTCCGGATGTCTCTCTGTGACGAGCATAGCACCTAAACCGTTCGGCCGATTTTCATGAAATTTGGCAGAGAATTTGTTTGTAGCATGGGGGTGTGCACCTCGAAGCGATTTTTCGAAAATTCGATTTTGTTCTTTTTCTTTTTCAATTTTAAGAACATTTTACCGAGCAAATTATCATATCGTGGACGAGTAATTTACAAAATTATCATAACGTGGAACGGTAACATAAAAAATGTTGAGAAGGTCAGGGCCAACCCAGGGCTGTCGTGCAACTGAGGAAGGAAGGAACCGTAAAATGGCCGAGCAAATTAACATCGCAAATTGGGGAAAAAATCATCATCCATTGTTTGTAAATATACAGGCGAATGAAATGACCTTTTAATTTTTCTACTACGAGCAAAGCCGTGCGGGTACTGTTAGTAGAAAATAAAACTAAGCTCTGTTGAAGAGCTTTTTTAAACGACTTTCAGATAATGTATTTGAATTTTACAAAAATATGACCTATTATGGAGTTTTAAGCAGTTAAACCGACGTATTAACCGATACATGGCGGCCATTTTGATGACGTCACCACAGGGGGTCTTGACCTCCAAACGATTGCCTCCCGGCGTTTTTTTGCTCTCTTATATGAACATAAGTGCTGTACAAAATTTCATACTGGTATCCGGAAGTGAAATGTTTTTGCACAAACTCCACCGACTACGGGTAGTTTTTGAGCATGGATGACATACAGACATTCATTTTTTTATGTATAGATAATTAGTATATTGTATTTGTATGTATTTATTATTATATACAAGTACAGTATTTTTTAAATTTGATCGGTGTTTAGTATATTTATTTGATCCATGAATTTAACTGTAAATAGTGTAACGTATATTTCACTAAAATGTTACTTCTCAAAAATTCGAACTCCAAGGCAAAAACTAATGCCATATTTGAGTTCAGGGCATCAAATTCATATGAAATCAACTCCAAATACCCCGGCACCAAAATGTGTGTTGGCCAGTGAATCAATGTCATAATCATCATTGAATAATTTAATATGGCGATATAGATGTTTTCCTAAAATTAGCAATATGTTGCTTGACAGGTTTTTGAAATAAACGATGCAAGTACACATTCAAATCTTTCTTCTGATTTAGAATCCTCTTATTTGAGTGCCGTTATTCCAGGAGATACTAATTTTCTCACAAATAAAAATTAAAATATTTTTTAGAAACAAATCTGTATTTTTTGTTGCGTCTCGAACCAACTGATGCAATTTTTCTCCTTAAATTTATCATTCTAAGTTGGTCATGAATCTGCGGAGGTTTTAATCTGGCCCTGATAACAATTGCTTTCGATTCAACTAGCTACCAATGTCAAACTTCATCGAGAGAAAATCCAAGAGACTTTTCGATTTGCATTAATCATCCTAGTCTGAGAACGGCTGTGCTAGTTGCATGCCATTGAAATTCTTATTCGCACTTAAATGTAGGTCAGACATCTTGAAATAGAATGGAAAGACGGACGCGTCCCCTTACTGATTATTAGTATTTTAACAAACTTCCGTTCCTGATGTGCGCGGAACCAATAAAAAGAAAGGGTGAATGACTTTATTGTTTTTTAAAAACATTTTACAGCAGGAGTGCCCACAGGGGGAGATTACGGCGCTAGTTGCGCCATCAAAATGGAGGGGGGGGGGATATTTTTTAATTTTTTAAAATTTATGTATATAAATTTATTTATTGATTTATTATAATTCAAATTATGTATTTAATTTAATTTTATTTTATTCTGTTCACATTTTATTTCATTTCTTTATTTAGTGTGTGTGTACGTCATTAGTGTAGCACAGAACTTTTCTATAAAATAATAACAATAATAATTAAAAATAAATAAATAAATAAAGTAACAAATATGTTTAAAAAATAAATAAAATAGAAAAAGAGAGCTAAAAAATAAAAACATAAAAAAAAAGACGGTGGAGATTTTTTTTTGGGAGGGGGGGGGGGAGGAATTGGCGCTATTGAACATGGGGGGAGGGAAGTACCCCTCTTTCCTTGCCCAGTCTCTTTTTTTCTTTTGCATTTAACAATTATAGTAGGATCTCAATTATCCGAAACTCTTTTAACCGAAGTCGAATTCCTTGAATTTTACTCGGTATATGTTTAGAACACGATAATTCTTTCCTTTTAAAATGCTTTTCACTTTGAAAGCAACTGAAAGTACACGATGTTGATAAAGCCTTGTATACTGATAAAGAAAATTTAGCTCTTATATTAAACAAGCATGTTGTGGCAATCACGAAACTTTTTTCTACACCTATTTAAGGTTTCTGGGATCTAGCGAGAAACTTCTCATGTAATTGCTACTATAAAATTATGTTTTTCTCAAAAGCGGAAGATTTCAGTAATTCGGAAATTGATGATCTTAAATTCTATGATGTTACATTATTCTAGAGACATAAAAGAAGCAATGAACAAAAAAGAACGTTCGACTGCATCCCCTCCCCCACCCTCCTTGAGCAATTAGCACCAAAATCGATAAGCTTTTGTATCCTCAAAGGGCTACCTGTGGATCAAATTTTGTTTCATTACGTTCATTACTTCTTGATATATAGCAGTCACCAATAAAATCACAGCAGTCACAGTTTAAATACATCTAGTCATAGAATTTTTAATTTGCCAATAAAATATGTACTGTAACAACTGATTTTTTGATTAAATTCTATTTTTTAAGCAATTAAAGAATTCAGTAAATTACCGCCCATTAGCCAGGGCTAAAGCAGAAATACGTGAAATACACCGTCAGCTCAGTTATTTCCAGCCGAGGACTGCAGTTTCGTGCTTATTAGCACTCATCAGCCCGGCATTGGAAAGTGACTGAGCTGGAAATGGAAAACCTCTTAAGGAAGCCAAGAGTGCAAACCTAAGCCAAGAGTGAACCGAATCATTGCTTCGGTCACTCGTCTGGTCTGCTAATTCTATATTTGCTACCAGTTTGTTTTGCACTCTTGGCTTCCTTAAGAGGTTTTCCATCTCTAGCTCAGTCACTTTCCTATGCCGGGCTGATGTGTGCTAATAAGCACAAAACTGCAGTCCTCGGCTGGAAATGACTGAGCTGGTGGTGTATTTCACGAATTAAAGAATTGCTTATTACTCTTACTCGCAGTTGATGTTCGTTTGATTTTAGGACTCAGCGAGCACCACTGCTCATCGTCGTTGGGTTGCCTTGTGCGGTGGAGTCTATGTCACACACACACAGGGGCGAGTACAGAAAAATCTTTTGGAGGGGGCACGGGAAATTTAATAGAATTCCCCCCAAACACACAGCGTTTTTTTTTTCATGACTTTTATTTTTAAATGTGGTTTATTTTATTTTTTTTTCTTTAATTTTTTTTTTTTTAAGGATCCTCTCAGGTCAACGAATCTACTTTTAAGTACATAATAGTATGCACAAATTTTCTTTGAAAGTGGACGTAAAATATCTTTCACGTTTCAAGCTAATTAAATACTAAATCCAATATGATACAGGGTTCCCACTCTTCTAGCAGTTTAAAAAATAGGGGATGAATGTGGTTTTTTCGGGCACATTTTTACCGGTTTATCACCACTTAATGCCAATGGTACAACAAGAAATTTTTCATGGTGGAAAGAGTTTTGCTTATAACCATACATAGACACATTCTATAGAATACAGCCGGACCTCGTTATATACGGTCACACTTCGCGACTTTGCAAAAGTGAGCTTATCTTTATAACCAATTCATACGCATTTGTTAATAAATAAACATGTATATACAAATAGCAAAATTCTTCGTCAAATCTAGTATGTTCCAAATTATCAGTTTATTAGTTTGTAACTTTTTAGCAAATGTCTTTGCCCGTTTATCTATGTCAAAGGGTTTGTCAAGGCAGAAACATTGGCAAACCTTGCACCACCATCACGCTTGCAGACTCAAATGCTGTCGCAAAACATAGATTTCTGCCACATACCTTTAAGAAGCCTCTCATCACCGACTTTGATTACCCCAGAATCCTAACATCTACAATTGCAAGATTAAGAACAAACCACTATAAAGAGATGAAAATTCTTCCCGACAAAACGAAAACTTATATTCCCTGCAAGAACTGCACCGATACCCAACTGACTCCGGATCACATTCTTGAGTGCCCGGCCCTTATCCTACATGTTCTGCAGCTGGGTATGGTGCCACTGGCTTCAGAACTTCGAGAGGTGCTCTACAGCACAGATGCGTTGCAGCTAGCGGACGCAGTCTTGAACACACACGGAGCCATTTAATTGTCCATGGACACGACAAAAAAAAAAAAAAAAGGTTTGTCACATCCAAAAAAAAGGGGCCTTTTGTTAATGTTTAGGGATTTTGACTACTAAATATGACCTTTAGAGTTGCCCTACAATCAATACTTGAAAATATATTTTATATTACTTTTGAGGGCCCTTGAGAACCCTGTAATATCACCGAGATGCTGTACAATGAGCGGTTTTAATTAGGAACATTATCACAATGATTATAACACGAGGGCAAGGTTATTAAATAAAAAACCCATACCTCATTTGAGTTTTTATAAATTAGTTTATATGTTCACTGCAAAATATTATATGATTCAGAAAATCGTAGCTTTATAACATACTAGCAAAATTATCCGGCGTTGCCTGGGTTAGCAATAATTATGAGAATCAATCGTTACTTGCATTTGTTTTCTGTTTTAAGTGAAAGAACTTATTAAGAGAAAGAACTAATTTTTGACGTGATTTAAAATCTAGCTTCTTCCTTACTCACAAAACTAAAGTAGCAGTAAATAAACAGAGCAAAGTAGTATTCATTTAGAAACGAAAACACGAAATTTAAGCGTATACAAATTTGAAGAATTTCCGAAATATGAAATTAAACTTCACATGTTTAAAAAGATTTATCAGTTAATACTTTTTTTTTTTTTACATGGAGTCTTACCTTCTCTGTATGTCTATTGAAGAATGAACTGTTTAAAAAAATGTAACCGCGCGCCCGTGATCCCCTTAAACTTGCTTTAGTTATTTTGGAAAATTTCAATTATTGTGGGTTCTTGGTGCGATTTAAAATATTACCGAATTTGCGGGAATCGTTTAGGGATACCTTGGATAATGCTCCCCCTCCTTAGGTTGTAAAACGGTATGTTACTAATTTTTGTTAAAGAGATATTGTCGCCATATGCTAAGATACTTTTGGTCACCATAAAATGGCGCTAAACAATTTCATACGAAATGTTTACAAAACAAGTAGTAAAATTTGGCGATGGTATGAATTTGTGCAAAGTCACATTAATGGAAGTTTTTGTACTGTTTATGGATTTGCCTAATTTAGTTGCTGGATTATTTTGCAGTAAAAAAAGTTTTTAAAGATTCTTTGATTGACGATATTTTGTTTACATGGTGAAAGCTGACAAATATTATTACGTATAGTCTTTGACTTCAAAAAACGCGACAGTTGAAAAAACTGCCAAATGCATCCGCTATTGAAATCTTTTTGCATAAATTTTGGCGAGGTTTCTGCTGTTAGATTGGATAGTGATTAAAAAATCCAATCAGCACAAATAATAAAAAAAACCCATTAATTACACTAAAATTCCGTTTAAATGGAAAATAATCAACCAAATCTAGTTATTATTAGCCTATCTTGCGGAAAAAACGTTACTTTAAGATTTGACTTGAGAAAAGCCTCAAACAGTCAGACGAAACACAAAAACATTCAACAATTCTAACTATGAACTGGGAGTTGAGATGATACACTAAATAATGAATTGGGTTGAGGAAAGCCTTCGAACATGGAACAAAAAAAGCTCATAATTCGTTTTTCATACAACTTAGAACTTTCTAACAGATGCCATCTTCAGTAGAAAAATAAGCGCTTTCGATGGACACATAATTTTAATATGTGCACGTATTTTTTCACCGTCATATTGGGGCATTTATGCGAAAATTTGGACATATTAGAATAAAAAAGGAACTAACAATCGGATTTTTTTCGAACTGGTCTACAAACCTCCCCAGTACCAAAAAGAACAAACGGTGAAAGTTTCAGCCAAATCTGCCGGGTAGTTTCTGAGATCTTAGGGAACAAATTTACCAAACTCCATTTATATATATATAGATAAGTTTTATTGAAGAATCCAGAAATTATTTCTGAGTGGATTTCAGAGCAGTTGCCGATTTGTTTTTAAAGCCATGATACAGTTGATTGATACTACGTGGCATTTCCATTAGTATTATGGTTTTGCCAAGAAATTACCATATGATTTCTTTCATTTTGCATTTTTTATAAGCTGAAAAGAAATCTATTATTTCACAAACAGCTTCTTGGATCGAAATGACTCTTTTAGGCACACCTACACATTTAAAAAAAAAGTTAATTTTTGGTTCTATCAAAGAATTAATAAAAGAATCGCGATACTACGTTCCCTTGAATTCGAAACCAATGAGTTAAATGTATTCTGCCACTCTGGCTTTTGACCCCAGTATTACTTCTTTAGCAAACAAAAATGCATTTGTTCAAAATGTGCTGTGAGTGTTTTGTGTTCTTTTAAAATAACTATAAAAGATATATGCTCTGGAGAAGTCAATTTAGCAATAATTAATTATGTAGTGAAATTAATTCATCCTTTGGGGGGGGGGGCGCCCCTGGGCTCACCTAAAATCTGCTACTGCACACACACCACCCTTGCTAAGTGGAGTTTTGTTGCGTGCTTGATGCTGTTTATATCTCAGGAAGATTGCGTAAGGTCAAGAGGAAGGGTCATAAAAAAAGTCAGGACATGAGTCATTTGTAGAAACAAGAGAAGAAACCAGGGCTCTGGAGTCGGAGTCGGAATGATTTTGGGGTAAAGGAGCCGGAGTCGGAGTCGTTCGAAAATGTGCCGAATTCGACTCCGGATTTCTTTTTTTCTTTAATTTTCCCTGATTCTTCTTGTATGTTTAAAAAAAAAAAAAAAAAAACTGACTATCAATAAATTTGATTTTACATGCACCTATAAAGGCCTACTAATAAGAAAATAATTGTCATTGTAACAACCAGCTGGCTTGATTGTTTATCGAACTTTCTGTAACAGTTACCTGCGCCGTCTCCTAGTTTGTTTATTTTCTAACTTTAATTATAACTGATAGAAACTGTCAGCAAACAATTTTTTTGCCTCATCACTTTCAAATAAAATTAATAATATATTTTTTACCTCGATCTCAGTTATAAAATAGTAAAATAGTAAAATTGCGCTTGAGCTAGTCTAGAAATTTCTAAGGGTGCTTGGCAAATTCAAATAAGTTGTTAGCACGAAATAGCAAATCCAAAAGATCCGATAAAATATAAATGTTTTTTTAAATAAAATAAGTACATTATTTATTGGTTACAACACTCAATAATTGCAATTAATCCTAAAATCTTCCTATTAAAGTTAATTCTGAAGCTGCCAATAAAATTAAAATTAACGAGTGTGCATCACATGACTTTCTTTTACTCCAATTTAATGTCATTTCCCCATTATTGGCAATTTTAATGTGATTCAATTGTTTTCTCTCTTAATATCACTAACAGTTGCCAAATTGAAATCAAATTTAAAAAAAAAAAAAAAAAAATCCGTCAAATTTGTCGCGACAAAACTTGGCGAACAAAAGACTGGCGATATATCGTCAAGTGTCCGACAAATTATAACACCACTTGAGTTTACATCAAAATTAACAATGATTTCCCCCCAAATGGGGCAAAAATCCCGTTAGGAACATCCGAATGTAACAAAAACGGAAGGTGCACAACTAAGCCACATTTTTTCTTAAAAAAAAAAAAAAAAAAAGCGCCATATTTGTCGCCAAGTTGGTGACAAAACTTGGCGACCAAAAGTTTGGCGATATATCGCCAAGTATTTGCCAAATTATAACACTACTTGAGTTTGCATTGAAATTAACAATGATTTCCCCCAAAAAGGTGTAAAAGACCCCCTTTGAAATATCCGAATGCAACCAAAAGGGGAAGGTGCACAACTATATCCCACTAGGAGTCTACGTACGCAATTCCAACTTTCTAGGATATACCGTTCTTTAGTTATGGGACGCACGTACATACATATATACGTACATACGGACATCACGAGAAAACTTGTTGTAATTAACTCAGAGATCGTCAAAATGGATATTTCGCGTGTCTATACGTTCTTAGGAATATATTCACTTGTGGTTAGTTTGAAAAAAAACTCAGTATTCATTCGGGGGCGAGCATTGGAAGAGCAATGGTGAGAAAAATGAAAATTATGGACGATTTTTGAATGAAATTTTTTTGCGAATATAATACTTCCTTTTTTGGAAAAGGAAGTAAAAAATTGAGCCAAGAAATGTAGGTATAGTAAAAACTATTCGTTATAAAGCTGTATACCGCCGCATTTTGTGTAAAATTTACTCCAGACGTACATATACCCACCTCTCTCCGCAATATAGTGCAATATTTTTGTTAAAATTTTTAAGATGAAACTTAAGATTTTTTATTGGGGAAATTTTTCAGAATTAAATTATTTCAATTTTTATAAACTCCGAATTAAGTTGAGGTGTCACTCACCAGATGGGCGTCACGGGGGAGGGGCCCTTCTCAATAAAAGTTTTTTGACTTAGCAAAAAAGCTTTTTTTTTCTCTCTCTCAAAACCCTTTTTTCCACTCTTCTCTGTGCTTTCAAAAATTAAAAGCACAGGATTTGATAAACATCTATTTGTTAAACATTAAAGGGGAGCAAATTAATCCTTTTCATTTTTTTAAAAATTGGGATTTTTAAGTAATCGCAATTTAGAAGTCGCAACTATTGGACAATTTGACTTTTAAATTGAATTTCTAACGTTGTATGCATCTTAGGATTACAATAAAATACAGCGCGAAAATTTCATAAAAAGGAATTAATATTTTAATCTCTGTGTAAGCAAGAACTTGGGTTATTGAGAATGGCAACGATGGGGGATTGGAATTACGGTTTTTGAAGACGTTGGATGTTTTTCGGAATTATCGGGTTTGAGAAAGAGATTTACGTTTGATGATTAAGTGATGTAACGTTTTTGATGTTTACGTTGTTATTGAATAAAAGCTCTTAAGTTTTACACTTCAGAAGTGGGATAATAAATTTTTTTTTTGAAGCAATGTCCTATTTATCAAGAGTCAGGAAGAGAGATTTGCAATATATTGCCACTGAGTTAGGAGAAGATGATGTTAAAAACCTAACAGTTATACGTTTGATCAAAGTTATCTTAAGTAATGACAATTATGAAGAAGAAATAGTTTGATTTGTGAAGCGTGTGCAGTAGTCGTATGTGGCCGCCTTTTGCGCCCTTGCCCTTGTGTTCGGAAGTCCGCAACTTGATACACATCTGATGGTAGGACTTTAATTATTGCAAAAGGACCTCGGTACTTGACTTGAGTTTTAGTGCTACTTCCAATACATTCTGGCGCTCGTTTTATCACAACCACATCGCCAACTGAATACTTATAAGCTTCGCAATGACGTTTGTCAAAACCATGTTTCATTTTCTTCTGAGCTTTCAAAATGTTTTCCCGGGCTTCTTCTTGGAGTGATTCAGGTCGTGAGTATTCATCGGAATCAGGCAACAAATCTTTTGGAAAATCTCCAAGCTTCACTGGTTTAAAACCGTATAACAGTTCAAAGGGTGGTTTACCTGTCGATTTGCTTGGGGTCCAATTTATACACCGTTGAACATCAGATAGCGTTTTATCCCAATCTTTGTGAGAATCCTTTCGAACAGCTGACGATATCATTGGGATAAGAACACGATTTATTCTCTCGACTTGACCGTTTGCTTGTGGTCTTTGACTGCAATTCAATGTGTGTTTTATACCATACTTTGAACAAAACCCTTCAAAACTATCTGACTTGAAACATTGTGCACGATCTGTTACCACACGATTAGGACTTCCAAAATCATTTATAAATTCTTCAAAGTGTTTTAAAACACATTTAGATGAGCAGCTGGAACAAGGACGTAAACGTACAAATTTTGTCAAGTTATCAACAAATACCAAGAGTTCGTTATTGCGATTTGAACTTAGAACAAAAGGACCCAGAAAATCTAAATGAATTATGTCAAATGGTCGTTTTCCTGGTGGGATAGGGTTTAGTTTTCCTTGAACTTTTCCTGATGGAATTTTCGCAAAGGCACATGTTACGCATTGTCGTATATGTTGTCTAATGTAGCTGATAAAGTAGCACTAAAACTCAAGTCAAGTACCGAGGTCCTTTTGCAATAATTAAAGTCCTACCATCAGATGTGTATCAAGTTGCGGACTTCCGAACACAAGGGCAAGGGCGCAAAAGGCGGCCACATACGACTACTGCACACGACGCTTCACAAATCAAACTATTTCACATTGTGAACGAAGAAGATAGCACACTAGACAATGTGACGTGCAACTATTCAGATGATGAATTACAAGCTAGCGAACCGTTACCGTCGAGCGAACTCATCTCCCCGTTTCCCGAGACTGATGAGACTACACAGCATATGAACGACGAAGTATATACATTCCGTAAGCAAAGAGCCAAGAAGTTGCCTATTCACTTTCAAGACTATATACTCTAGGTCGTGGACGACTAGATTGTAGGATGGCCGATTGTAAGCAAGAACTTGGGTTATTGAGAATGGCAACGATGGGGGATTGGAATTACGGTTTTTGAAGACGTTGGATGTTTTTCGGAATTATCGGGTTTGAGAAAGAGATTTACGTTTGATGATTAAGTGATGTAACGTTTTTGATGTTTACGTTGTTATTGAATAAAAGCTCTTAAGTTTTACACTTCAGAAGTGGGATAATAAATTTTTTTTTTGAAGCAATGTCCTATTTATCAAGAGTCAGGAAGAGAGATTTGCAATATATTGCCACTGAGTTAGGAGAAGATGATGTTAAAAACCTAACAGTTATACGTTTGATCAAAGTTATCTTAAGTAATGACAATTATGAAGAAGAAATAGTTTGATTTGTGAAGCGTGTGCAGTAGTCGTATGTGGCCGCCTTTTGCGCCCTTGCCCTTGTGTTCGGAAGTCCGCAACTTGATACACATCTGATGGTAGGACTTTAATTATTGCAAAAGGACCTCGGTACTTGACTTGAGTTTTAGTGCTACTTCCAATACATTCTGGCGCTCGTTTTATCACAACCACATCGCCAACTGAATACTTATAAGCTTCGCAATGACGTTTGTCAAAACCATGTTTCATTTTCTTCTGAGCTTTCAAAATGTTTTCCCGGGCTTCTTCTTGGAGTGATTCAGGTCGTGAGTATTCATCGGAATCAGGCAACAAATCTTTTGGAAAATCTCCAAGCTTCACTGGTTTAAAACCGTATAACAGTTCAAAGGGTGGTTTACCTGTCGATTTGCTTGGGGTCCAATTTATACACCGTTGAACATCAGATAGCGTTTTATCCCAATCTTTGTGAGAATCCTTTCGAACAGCTGACGATATCATTGGGATAAGAACACGATTTATTCTCTCGACTTGACCGTTTGCTTGTGGTCTTTGACTGCAATTCAATGTGTGTTTTATACCATACTTTGAACAAAACCCTTCAAAACTATCTGACTTGAAACATTGTGCACGATCTGTTACCACACGATTAGGACTTCCAAAATCATTTATAAATTCTTCAAAGTGTTTTAAAACACATTTAGATGAGCAGCTGGAACAAGGACGTAAACGTACAAATTTTGTCAAGTTATCAACAAATACCAAGAGTTCGTTATTGCGATTTGAACTTAGAACAAAAGGACCCAGAAAATCTAAATGAATTATGTCAAATGGTCGTTTTCCTGGTGGGATAGGGTTTAGTTTTCCTTGAACTTTTCCTGATGGAATTTTCGCAAAGGCACATGTTACGCATTGTCGTATATGTTGTCTAATGTAGCTGATAAAGTAGCACTAAAACTCAAGTCAAGTACCGAGGTCCTTTTGCAATAATTAAAGTCCTACCATCAGATGTGTATCAAGTTGCGGACTTCCGAACACAAGGGCAAGGGCGCAAAAGGCGGCCACATACGACTACTGCACACGACGCTTCACAAATCAAACTATTTCACATTGTGAACGAAGAAGATAGCACACTAGACAATGTGACGTGCAACTATTCAGATGATGAATTACAAGCTAGCGAACCGTTACCGTCGAGCGAACTCATCTCCCCGTTTCCCGAGACTGATGAGACTACACAGCATATGAACGACGAAGTATATACATTCCGTAAGCAAAGAGCCAAGAAGTTGCCTATTCACTTTCAAGACTATATACTCTAGGTCGTGGACGACTAGATTGTAGGATGGCCGATTGTAAGCAAGAACTTGGGTTATTGAGAATGGCAACGATGGGGGATTGGAATTACGGTTTTTGAAGACGTTGGATGTTTTTCGGAATTATCGGGTTTGAGAAAGAGATTTACGTTTGATGATTAAGTGATGTAACGTTTTTGATGTTTACGTTGTTATTGAATAAAAGCTCTTAAGTTTTACATCTGTGTAGGGGGTTTTCCCCTTTCCCATGGGGGAATAGGGTTGAGTTGAAAAATAAATAAATAAATAAAAAAGCCGGAGTCGAAGTCGAAAGTTTCAAAATCCTGGAGACGGAGTTGGCAATTTTTCTTCCGACTCTGCAGCCCAGCGAAGAAACCCCCATGAGAAGGATCCTCGAGTCTTGATTGAGAAAAATATAATTTGAATTCGGGATACCAAAATTCAATGATTACTTTTATTAAAGTTCATCATAGTTGGGATGAAAAATATATTGTCCAGCATGAAAGCAAACGGGGGGGGGGGAACTTTCTTTTGTGAATACGACTGTATGATTTTACGATTACACTATTTGAAATTTTAAAGAAGTAATGGTAATTGAAATTTTTGTTTCTTGTTAGATATTTCTATAAGAGATGGCGCCAGCAGCAAATCTCTCTTTTCTGAAAATCCTTCTCTTTTTACGTTCTTGATCTTCCGAAACAGCGTTTCTCAACCTTTTTCGATCCGCGGAACCGCCTTCCCCCTCCCTCTCATAGTTTTCTTCTTTTTATTTCTGCATCAATACTTTTTTTCTTTGTTAAAAAATAAATTAATTAATAAATAAACTTTCGTCTCCGACCGGTGAGGGTATTTTTCTTTTCACAAAATAATAAGTAAAATAATAATAATAGATATAGTATTAATAAATAAAACCTTACTCGATATTAAAGGAACTTTCACAAAATATTTAGTTAAGATACTAGATAACTAACTATTGCAATGACTAAACATAAATTAGTCAGCATTTGAGAAAACTCAAAGACAATTTTGAAAATTAATCACAGAATTCACACAAAAAAAGTCGTATAGGATACTATTTTATTTTTGAAGTAAGATTTTACTGATCTTTTTATTATGGACCAGCGATTATCTCCGAGGACCGGTCAATTTTTTTCTGCTGACCGGTGCTGCTGGTCCGCCAGACCACTGGTTGAGAGAGCTGTTCTAAAATCATTTTTATTCTTTAACTAGCCGCCTTCGGCGACCAGCTGGTCCGCCTTTTTACGCCACGGTTGCCGCCTTCGGCGGCTGCATAGACAATTTAGCGACGGCATTAATCAATGTTTTTCTCTATATATCAATATTATCATCTGCCTTTTTACGCCAATGATGGCGCCTTCGGCGGCTGCTTAAATAAGTTTCGTGGCGGTATCAATCAATCTATATTTATATCATTATTAATTTAAATAAAATATTTTCTAGATCTATCTCCAGTTCCGTTGTTTGGAACATTTTTAAAGGAGGGGGAGGGGAAATACAAACGGCTTGCTCTTCATGCAAATTTTGTCGAAAAATAACGAAAAACACTTCCACTTTTACTTGAAACCATTGTTTTTTCAAAGTCATGGTGTGTGTTTGTGTGTGTGTGTGTGGGGGGGGGGGGCTATTGATCATACGTTGAAGTTCCTATATTTCTTATTATCCATCTACTGTATCCACCTCTATATTTGTCCACCTTTCTTTCTCTCTATCTATCTATACCTCTGATAGTAATTAACAATCCTTTCTATCTACAAAAAAAAAAAAACATTTTTTTGCCTTCTTAATACAGTGAAACCTCCGAATAGCGGACAGTCAAGGGACCAGAAGTTTTGTCCTTTATCGGGAGGTGTCCGCTATTAGGAGGAACTGCTTAATTTACCTTTTTCAAAATGGGCTGTTGTTCCCTTTGTAGAACATAATTGAAACAATTGCGAAAGGTTTACTACATTTTACGTCAAGTGTAATTAATATGTTTGGAGTAATACTCCGCTTGTTGGGACGTTCTTTGCAGGAGCAGCTCTGAACCATTTCATGACAACCTCGTCGATTTCACTGGTTTCTGTTTTACAAAACTTTACATTTTTTAAATTTTCATTCGAACTCACAATTCACAATTTTCTAATTTCGTCTTTATCTTTTAAAATTTCGCTGATTTAAGTTTTTCCAACTTGAAAATGATCGGTAAGACAACGCACACTTATTTTTAGTTTTTCGGCATTATCCAAAACATTAATTTTTTCTTTCAATTTTAGTCTCTTTCTTTTAGTTGCCATTTTAAAACTCAAATAATATTGTCACACAAAAAAATCAACTAAATCAACACGCCTTCAGGAAAGTTTGCAACTGCAAAGCTACGATTGCTGCGTGAAAAGCAGGTTCACTTGCCTCTCAATTCATCTCAGGGTATGAATATCTCATTACCAACGGCGGCGATTCGAAGGAGCAACCCCCCCCCCCCCACCCTTTTTATGGTTAATTAATTTATTTTATTTCAGTATCACTATTGCATGATTGACAGTTGGCAATATGACCTTGAATATGGGCAAATCTTTTTCATGTCTAATAATTAAACAACCCAACGAAACCACGTCGCCATAAAGCCGACTACTACCGGCACCGGTGTGCTCAATTGCATCTCCCGAGAGCCCCAGTTAGAAAAAGCGCCCAGTTTCCTTTTTTTTAATCTTAACTTTTGAATAGTTATTGTGTATAAAATTCATTAAAATCTTATGAAAAACGTACGTTAATTGTACGTACTGACATCAGTTTTCACTTATCTACTTCAATATTCTCAAAACTAGCCGTAACAAAATTATGACTTTTTTTTCTTTTTCATTTTTTGCTGCCCGCAAAAGTACCCTGCCTCTGTCCATTACCACCCTTTTAATTCCAAGAAACAGTGATAAAGGAATTACGGGAGGAGGGAATATCAGTTGTGGAGGATGAAAAGCTTTGTAAGGCAAGCAGTTACTAAGATATTCTGTGAAAAGAAAAAACTAGTATGTTGTGGCCATCACGAAACTTTCTTCTATATATTTTTTTTTTTTTTCTGATCCCTCCCCATGCTTGTCGAGGAAGCAATATTCCCAACAAAAACAAACTCACACATGCAAAAACTTGACGACTATCCCAATGTCTGAATTATTGCAAAAGCAAAGCAAAGAGCGAAAATTGAAAGTTATTTTAAAAGCCTTGCTTGAATTAATTACAAATATTTTATTTGTTAACAAACATAAGATGGCAACAGTTAAAAATTTTAAATCATTGAGATAATATTTCCTATCATTTCCGTACAATTTAAATCACGAGAAATACGCAGACGACAATCTATTACGATTTATCTTTCTTATTTCTTTCTTATTGTTGCATTAATAAAAATATTTTTATTCGCAAAAAAAAAAAAAAAACAAAAAAATCAACACCTCTTGGAGCGATCGGCGTCAAAATCGAACCAAAGCCTGTTTACATATGGATTCACATATATTCCAAATTTCAACCAGAACGTAGCATTACTTCTTGAGATAGGGTACTCAAAATGGAAAAAAAGAACGGGTGATTGCGCTACCCCCTTTTTAGCTGTTGACACAAAAATAAAATCAGTTCTTATACCCACTAAGGCAAGGGTTACTTGCCGATAAATTTTTCTTTCATTCCGTTCATTATTTCTTGAGATACAGCAGTCACAATTGACGACAAAAAACGTTCTATAGCTCAACCCCCGTTTGAGTTATTGACACCAAAATTGAATCAGCACCTGTTCCTGTTAATACCAACATATGGACCAAATTTTGTTTGATTCCGCCAGTTACTTCCTGAGGAATAGCAAGCACGCGTAACTCGAAAAACGTCCCATTGCTCCACCCCCCTTGGAGGAATTCGCGCCAAAAACTAATGGGCACAAGTTCACATAGGGGCACATATGTGTACTAAATTTCGTTCGATTTCATGCGGTAGTTTTTGTTGTAGAGCGGCCACAAAAAACTGGTCACACACAGACGTGACACACATACATACACACACACATACATACATACACACACACACACATACACACACACACACAGACAGACAGACATTTTCCAAAAATGGTCGAAATGGACTCAGCACACCTCAAAACGTTCGAATCCGTCAAAATTCGAAATTCGAAAATTTGCACGAATCCAATACTTTCTTCTATATATTAGATGCAGAAGAAAGTAAAACTAGTATGTTGTGGCCATCACGAAACTTTCTTCTATATTTTTCTTTTTTTTTTCTGATCCCTCCCCATGCTTGACGAGAAAGCAATGTTCCCAACAAAAACAAAATTACACATGCAAAAACTTGACGACCAACCCAATGTCTGAATTATTGTAAAAGCAAAGCAAAGAGCGAAAATTGAAAGTTATTTTAAAAGCCTTGCTTGAATTAATTACAAATATTTTATTTATAAACAAACATAAGATGGCAACAGTTAAAAATTTTAATTCATTGAGATAATATTTCCGATCATTTCCATACAATTAAAATCACGAGAAATACGCAGACGACAATCTATTACGATTTATCTTTCTTATTGTTGCATTAATAAAGCTATTTTTATTCGAAAAATAAATAAATCAACACCTCTTGGAGCGATTGGCGTCCAAATTGAACCAAAGCCTGTTTACATATGGATTCACATATATTCCAAATTTCAACCAGAACGTAGCATTACTTCTTGAGATAGGGCACTCACAATGGAAAAAAAGAACGGGCGATTGCGCTACCCCCTTTTTAGCTGTTGACACCAAAATAAAATCAGCTCTTATACCCACTAAGGGCTACTTGTCAAAAAAATTTTGTTTGATTCCGTTCGTTATTTCTTGAGATACAGCAGTCACAATTGACGACAACAAACGTTCTATAACTCAACCCCCGTTTGAGCTATTGACACCAAAATTGAATCAGCACCTGCTCCTGTTAGGGGCAACATATGGACTAAATTTTGTTTGATTCCGCCAGTTACTTCCTGAGGAATAGCAAGCACGCGTAACTCAAAAAACGTCCCATTGCTCCACCCCCCTTGGAGGAATTCGCGCCAAAAACCAATGGGCACAAGTTCACATAGGGGCACATATGTGTACCAAATTTCGTTCAATTTCATGCGGTAGTTTTTGCTGTAGAGCGGCCACAAAAAACTGGTCACACACAGACGTGACACACATACACACACACATACACACACACACACAGACAGACAGACATTTTCCAAAAATAGTCGAAATGGGCTCAGCACACCTCAAAACGTTCGAATCCGTCAAAATTCGAAATTCGAAAATTTGCACGAATCCAATACCTTCTTCTATATATTAGACTAGTCGACCCGTGCGGAACTCCGCACTGTGCTTCAAATCGTTTCATAAGGCATTTCGCTCTGTAAGAATTTCAAAGGAAGAACATTATGAAGAAGAACCGAAAAAAAAGTAAGCGTAGAAGAGAAGGCATGTAATTTAAAGACATCAGTAACAAAACCTCGTTAAATACAACGTTGTGATAATTTGATCATAGCTCCCCTTTTAATCGTACATATTTTCAATGCAAACATAAATGTCATTAAAAGTGTGGCTGAGTGGTGACTCGTGAAAAAGCAATAATTGTGCATGTGAAAAAACAGGTTGTGGCAAATACAGTCCTGCACATGTCAGCATCTGACGGGAAAAAAGAAACATTAAAGAGATATTTATTGGCACGTATTCGAATTGGCACCATTCTGACTAACAGCCCGACACCCCAACAAACCTAGCAATTGCGCCTTCCTTTTCGAAAGCTATTCATTGAAGGAATGCGTAGTAAAAACAGCAAAAAACCTTTTTGCCAAAAAAAAAAAATAATAATAAGATCATGCATCTGTGTTTTGTCATTAACCAGCATGATACGATTTAAAATTATTCGCAAAGCATGGAATTTGATTAAAGAATGACGAAGATCTCACGTAGCGATTGAAACAAACATTCTAGAGAAGTAATAAATTTGATTGAAAATAAGTGTTTTTATCTTTGAATATTGAACTATTTCACATAGAAGGTTGCTTTAACCGTTACGGCTTAAATGCCCTCAGATGTTTCTCTTTTAATCGAACACTTAAAATTCAAAACCAAAACCAGTTGAACTGAGTCCGTTCTTAAGTGTAATTTTTCGAACGTAAACAAAATATATTTTTTTTTCAGCAGAAAGCAGAGGAGTAGAAAATAATTTCTTGCTAATGAAGTTGTTAATACTTTTAATGCTTTATATCGTATTCGCGCGAATAAAAAATTAAAGGTTTTCTGAGTGAAACTCGTAGTTTTAATCGGGCGTAGTATTTTTTCATTTGTACAAAAGGTCGAACACTGCTATTAGAAACATCTACATTTTAGCATACAATAAAAATGTTTTTCTGCACAAAAAGGATTTCTTTAGGTAAATCTAATACTTTTTACTTTCTTCTATATCTAATATATAGAAGAAAGTATTGGATTCGTGCAAATTTTCGAATTTCGAATTTTGACGGATTCGAACGTTTCGAGGTGTGCTGAGTCCATTTCGACTATTTTTGGAAAATGTCTGTCTGTCTGTGTGTATGTCTCTGTGTGTGTGTATGTGTGTATATGTGTCACGTCTGTGTGTGACCAGTTTTTTGTGGCCGCTCTACAGCAAAAACTACCGCATGAAATCGAACGAAATTTGGTACACATATGTGCCCCTATGTGAACTTGTGCCCATTGGTTTTTGGCGCGAATTCCTCCAAGGGGGTGGAGCAATGGGACGTTTTTTTGAGTTACGCGTGCTCGCTATTCCTCAGGAAGTAACTGGCGGAATCAAACAAAATTTGGTCCATATGTTGCCATTAACAGGAACAGGTGCTGATTCAATTTTGGTATCAATAACTCAAACGGGGGTTGAGCTATAGAACGTTTTTTTGTCGTCAATTGTGACTGCTCAAACTCAAGAAATAATGAACGGAATGAAAGAAAAATTTATCGGCAAGTAGCCCTTAGTGGGTATAAGAGCTGATTTTATTTTGGTGTCAACAGCTAAAAAGGGGGGTAGCGCAATCGCCCGTTCTTTTTTTCCATTGTGAGTGCCCTATCTCAAGAAGTTATGCTACGTTCTGGTTGAAATTTGGAATATATGTGAATCCATATGTAAACAGGCTTTGGTTCAATTTTGACGCCAATCGCTCCAAGAGGTGTTGATTTTTTTTTTTTTTTTTTTTTTTTTTTTTTTGCGAATAAAAATAGCTTTATTAATGCAACAATAAGAAAGATAAAACTTAATAGATTGTCGTCTGCGTATTTCTTGTGATTTTAATTGTATGGAAATGATCGGAAATATTATCTCAATGATTTAAAATGTTTAACTGTTGCCATCTTATGTTTGTTAACAAATAAAATATTTGTAATTAATTCAAGCAAGGCTTTTAAAACAACTTTCAATTTTTGCTCTTTGCTTTGCTTTTGCAATAATTCAGACATTGGGATGGTCGTCAAGTTTTTTCATGTGTAATTTTTTTTTTTGTTGGGAATATTGCATATTGTCAAGCATGGGGAAGGATCAGAAAAAAAAAAAAAATATAGAAGAAAGTTTCGTGATAGCCACAACATACTAGTTTATGCTTACATTATGTTGAGTGGTCTGGATGTAGTCAAAGAACACAGTTCGATTAACAATCAACTTATCCGAATGATAACTGTAGCCCGCATAAAGGAGTCGAAACACCAAGTAGCATTCCCACTGCATTTATTTTATTAGGTGTGTATGTTATGAGCACATGTAATGCGTAATACTAATATAAATTTGATATTATGTCGGACAGCCCAAGCTTGCCCGAAGTTCAGATAGTTTATAGCCGAACGCTCTACCGAAAAAAACTTATCAATTAAACCGAACAACTAAGTCCAGTGCTGTTAAGCTTTATTAAAATATAAACACACACAAAGGCTTTTTTTTTTCTTTTTTTTGCCGAAAGCGACGTAAAAAATGGAAAACTGCATTAGAACTTTGCTTTAAAAAATGCATAAGAACTACAGGCTGCATCGAGGTTTTGAAACAGCAAGAGGCGATTTCGAAAACTTGAATTTTCGACCGTAAGTCTTTTTTTCGTCATTGGCCAGCCTGATAAGTTTTAAAATGAGAGGGGATTAATATATAAGATAAGATATTGAAGAAAAATGTATTTATTTTTGAAAATTTTTACAATTTGTTATCGCAGGCTGCTTAAACCGTTATGACTTAGATGGCAGCACGTGTTCATCATTTAACAGCACGGTTAAAATACAAAATAAATTGAACTATGCTCTTTTTTAAGCGTAGCTTTTCGAATGTAGTAAAAATGTGATAAGCTATTTGTTTTTTAGCAAAAAGAAGAAAAAATATATATTTTACCCTTCAAATTGAGGTAGTATTTTATTTATTTGTACAAAGAGTCAAAAACTCATTAGAAGAATATATATTTCAATATACGATTTATTATTTTTTTTCTGAGCAAAAAACAATTCTATTGTAGTCTGAAATCTTAAACCTGTTACTTATATTTTCGCTTACATTCTGCTTTAATTTTCTTTCCAGAGCCAAAGCTTCAAAAAAAAAAAAAAAAAAAACACGTGCAATTTCGAAGTAATTTAGCACAAAATCACTGAATATTTTCATATCAGCAAGGAACATTTCCTTCTCATTTATTCTATTCCCTCATAGTTGTTATTCATTTAACTCAGTGTTCATGTAATGCGCGATATTTCTCTAATTTTTTTGTTGCAGATTGTCCGGACGTGGGCCCGAACACGTATTCTCCTGGTTACGAAGAGAACGCTCTGCCGATCAAGCTACTCAGCTCTGTCGGTCATAGCGCAAATTAAAGTTATAAGTTTGACCGAAAACCTTATTCTGGTTCTTTAAAACAGGTTTTTCGGCTAAAAGAAACAATTTTTAGATCTTGGGTCTATTTTTCGTCAGTAGCCAGCACCATAAGCTATAAAATTAGCCGTAAATCAAAGAAATCGATCAAGAATTGAGGGAAATTCGGCGTAGAAACCAAAAACAGGCTACAGAAATAATATATAAGGATACAGAAGAAAGTAAAAACGGAAGTGCTACGATCGCAAAAGAAATGTTTTGTGAAATAACTGTCCGTTATTCGGAGTGTCCGTTATTCAGAGTGAATTACATGGAATGGCCTATATTGAGGGACTGGGACTTGCAAAAATGTCCGTTAATTAGAGGTGTCCGTTATTCGGGAGTGTCCGTTAACGGAGGTTTCACTGTATCATCTCTCTATCTACCAAACATAACCACCAATCCCTACAAAAATCATACAAAAAGCCGCGGGCTTTATTTATTTACTTAAAATTACACGCAAAAAAAAGGCTCTATGTTCTCTGTAGTGTGCAAAAAGCAGCGCTTGCAAAAGATAAAAAAAAATCACCGCTATTATTGAATTAAAATGCGCAAAAATATTTGACCAAAAATAAATATAGCAAACAGTCCAGAAAAAAAAAAGTTGGAAAAGTAAAGATATGAAATCTTTGAACGTTAAAAAAAAAGTGAAGAGAAAGCAAACAATTTCAGTTAGGTCACGTGATGAGGAAGTGCGGAGCTCTGCCGGCAATGCTTGCAGGTCGCGTCGTGTTATGCATTTAAAAAATTGTAAAAAAAAAAACTTTTGCGTAATTTTAAAAACTTTTTTCTTCTGAAATGGGCGGAATGTTTTTACTATTACCAACTAAAATTTTGGAATTGAGGGCTCAATACTTTTTGCAGGATGGGTTTCAAAAAAAAAAATAAACCCAGAAAAAAAATGCAAAATAAAGGTTTTTTCAAAAATTCATAAAAAATACAAAAATTGCTCTATCTTCAAAATTTTTTTGTTCATCATGTTTAAAATTAAATTTTCGACACTATAGTACAAAAATTATTTGTCTAGCGCAATTGGTTCGGGGTCTGTGAGGTTAAAAGTACTAAAAAGTGCTAAAAATCACATAAAACATTAAATAACTTTTTTTCTAATTAAAATATCAAAAATCGAAGCCCGAGGTGCACAACTTCAGCAAAAACTACACCTGTATACCAAATTTCATCTTTCTAGGCCTTACCGTTTTCCCGGGATGCGCGCTACACACACGCACACACAAACATCTTATTTTATTATATGTATAGAAGTTAAAATACGCAGAACAGAAGGGCGACCAAACTAGCATGGATTAGCTCAGTGGCCCCCATGAGCACATTCTAGAATACCGGTCGAACGGCGGGCACCATTACTATTCTTCAAGATGGTACTAAAAAGGTGGACATAAATAATACATATACACAACCTATAACAGAAAAAAAGTGATTTTAACGTAATTTTTAAAAACTGATTTTAAAAAAAAAAAAGTTCTCACACATAAAATAAGTAAATACTAAATAATGAAAGCAAACTAAACGATGTTTGAAATATAGTGCAGTATCTATAAGAATATGGTTTTTAGATATTTGAAGAAACGCTTTTTTGGATTCCATATTAACAGGGGAACAGGGGAAAATGTTTGAATTTAACGTTTTTCTTCGTGCTTAATTTTCAGCGGAAACTAAATAAATGAGCTTGCACAATAAAGCTCAGGTACAGAAGATGATAAAAATGCAAAAGTAAATAAATAAATAAGAATTCATAATAAATAAATAAATAAAAATAAATAAATGAAATAAAGAAATAAAATAAAATAAAAGTGAATAAAAAAATTGTAGATACTGCACTTTACCTTTCCACGGTATGGCAAGACGTGATATATACCTTGATCTCATGTGACACTTACTGTCAAAAATTATAATTTTCACAAGAAAATGAAACCAGAAAACTTTTATGCTTCTCTTGTAATTACATATTTTTCAGGAATTCTCATTTCATATAATGGATTTTAGGACAATGTCACCATGAATATACAAAATTTCCATTCATACAGTTCTTCTGTTCTCAAAGAAACAAGCTCTAAAATGTGAGCTTTTATCTGCGTTGTTCGCAATTTCTAACTTGGGATGGTTAATCATAAAAAATGAAAAACTTTTGCATGACATTTGATTAAAAATTACATTAAAAAAAACCATGATCGCATGCGGCGGGCACTGTGGTGCGCTGTGAGCATAAGCTTTGGGATTTTTGGGTTAGATAAAAATCAATGAAAGTTCCGTGTGTACATAAGTTCTTGTAGTAGCAATGTGTCGCATTTTTAATCAAAGTTACATAATAGTTTAAAGTAAAAATAAAAAAGATTTCAAAAAAAGAAAGAAATACAGGAAAAAGAAGAAAAAATAAAGGAAGAAAAATATTGAACACAATTAAAAATTTAAAAAGGTAAAAGTTTTAAAAAATGAAATCAAAAAACTAAGTTAAATTTATAATTTTAATTTATATTGCAATTTCTTACTAATATTATAAATACGAAACGAGTTTGTCTGTTTGTTACGTTTTCATACCTTTACTACTCAACCTATCATCATGAAATTTTGCATACACGATATCAGAGATACAAAAAAGAACATATAGCACTTTTGCAAGAAAAATGACACAACTCAAAATTTGGGGAAAATGTATTGACTATTGATTAAAAACCTAAATTTAATGCTCGTTCTTACCACATAAACTACGACAAAGTTAGCTTTCATAACTGGTGTATGATGTCATAAAAACGAAAAAAAAAAAAAAAAACAATAGTGACACGTTATTAAAATTTCATAATTTAGATGGAACATTTTCGAACTTTAAAGATGCATTATTCATTTAGACAACAAAAACTAATCGGTTAACACCACTTACTATTTTTCTTGCTAGTATTGCAATATTCAATACTAAATCTCTTAAAACTACTATTGCATAAAACCTTAATTTTCTAAATTGCTGTTTTTTTGAGTTGTGTTATTTTTCTTGCCAAAGTGCGAATTATACGGTATCCTTTATCCAGAGAAAAAGTATTCCATGATTTTTATTCCAACTTTAAAAAATCATAAATTTGAGATTATCACATCGAAAAAAAATCTATTCGTTCGATTTTTACAATATATTAAAGTCCTTACAAAACTGCACCGCTTTACCTGGAACGGAACAATTGGAACATCCGTAATCCTTCGTTTAATTAGTTTTCTTCTTCCAAAACGAGGCTTACCTTAATATTTAAACACTTCCTCTGATATCATTAACATCGCGTCAAGATGCAATTTTAAGACTTACAATTCATAATGTTTATCTTCCCTTCACGTACACCCTCTTTCTGCTATTAAAACCTTGAGGAAGAAAGTGACAGTTTTAAACCTTTGCAGGGTTTTGGAGGCGGGGGATACAGACTCTTTTTTATGTTCAAATGTTAAATTAATTAAAGACAAGCTATCATTACGTTACTGAGCACAATAATTTAATTTCTGTGTATTTTGCATCATTCAACGCAAAATATACGCTGTGCGATTGATCTTTTCTCCTGGATTATTGTATTTTTAAGTTGAATTTAATGGTATAATTGAATTCTTGAAATGCATTTTGGATTATTTAAAAAAAAAGGAATCAAAAGCAAGATAACTGACTGAAATGCTACAGTTTAAAATGTCAGTCAGTTACCGTGTTTTTAACAAATTTTTAAAAATCAACCAAAATTTATTTCGAGAATTCAATTAAACCATTAAATTCAGCTTAAAAAATATAATAATCTCGGAGAAAAGATCGCTTGCGCAACGTATATTTTTCGTTGAACATTACAAAATACTTACTGTTTTGCTCTAAAAATGTAATTGCCCAATCTCAAGTTACTCTGAGTCGAAAAAATAATAAATGAGTGCAACTAAAACCAGGAATATTATGTTTTTGGGTCGCCTGGCGCTTCATTACAGTGGCCGCTCTTTTAAACATGGAATTCACGAGATTTTTGGACAATTCTTTCCTTATTTCATGCTGATACACTTCACTTCTAATTTCCTTAAAAACTTCTTTCCTAATATTTGGTCTTGAAAATATCAGTTTATCTCAAAAAATACTATTTTGGCTGACTGATTTTGAAAAAATGATACTTGCAATATTTTTGCCCATATGTAGATTTTTTTCGTGATGACCAGAACAGATTAATTCTTTTTGCCAATGTGGTAAGAATGGTAAAACAGTATATAATTTTCCATCAGGTCACGAGTCAACTTGCAATACGACTCAAACAATACAAAATTCCACAACGAATTTTTATTATACAAACATATGTACACTTCATGTCAATATTTACAATGATTAAATGCAACAAAACTCCAATAGTCCCTTAGTAGAACATTTTACCAATTTGCCATATTTTACATCTTATCCAGGCAGTTCTCAGATATTACAACAGCATGGCAGTTACAAAGGATCCGATTGAGATCAAATATTTTAAATTCGGAGAGAAAAGATAGATTTTGTAAGACATCAGAGATTCAACAGTTATGTTCGCTTTTGCCATCACACACAACACAATAGCGTAGTAGATTGTAAATAAGTGTTATTAGTAGAAATTTTCTAAAATACTTTTATTTGTCCTGGTCAAGTTTCGTGCATGCGTAGTAAGAAAGACAGTTTAATTACTTTTTTACTATCACAGAAACAAAGCGTTATAGACTCAAATTTACCACCATAATACTTTTGTTCTCAGATTTTATTGTACCTTATAGAATAATTTTTTAAAAGGATTCTGCTAGGCTTTATTATTTCGTAAATAAAAGATAAGTAAATGAATGAACTACCAACGTTTTAACGCACAAAAATTGCTCAAGTTACTCTGCGCAGGAAAAATAAGCGAGTGCTATTGAAGCCAGGAATATTATGGTTTTGGACTGCCTGTCGTTTGATTACAGTAGCCGCTCTTTCAAGCATGGAATCCACGAGGTTTTGGGGCAAATTCTTTCGTTTTTTCATATATATGCTGCTAAACTTTACTCATTATTTTCTTCAATTTCTTTTCTAATATTTGCATTTAAAAATATCAGCTTTTTCTCAAAAATACTATTTTTAGTGACTGATTTTTAAAAAATGACACATTTCCCAAACTTACAATACTTTTGCCCATATATAGATTTTTTGTTAATTTGAATAATTTACAATTTTTGTGCATTAAAACTTCGGTAATTCATTCATTTAATTTTCAAGCACAAAGGTTACTAAGGCCGTTATTTAAAAGATCAGTAGTTTAAGTTAGGAATAAGGAATTGGCTACGCCACTGAAATTTGCTCTTTAAAACGTGTCATATTTTCAAGTTATAACTTAATGGGCTGTCTTAAAATTGAAGAAAATTTGAAGAGGTAAAAAAAAAAAAAAAACAAGCAAAACAAATTATATAACAAAATAACGGAATTCAAACTTGACTCTCAGAGTTTTACCAATAACTCTTACATTTTTACATAAGTACACTTAGCTCGTTAAAAAAAGGACAAGGAAAAATATTTTTTCTGGGAAAACTAGTTTTCGAATTTTGCTGAAGATGAAGGTTTCGAAGAACTTCAAATGATTAACATTTAACATAGTGTAAGAAGTTATCATTTAAAAATAAAGGATGTTTCATATTGAGTGGGAAAAATAATAACATTGTAAAAATTCTGCAATTGATTTATTTACCCGAAATGAATTGATTTTGAAGCTTCAACCATGTAATTCTATATTAACATCAGAGAAAAGTCTCCCGGTTGCAAATTTGCTATTAAGGGCACTGTTGATCAAAATGCCACAATGTACGCGGGAGAAAAGGAGAAAGCGCACTGGTTTCTGGAATGCGCCAAAATATCATCGTTTATCGTCGTCCAAAGAAATATTTATCAAAAATTTGGCACAGCGTTGAACAGTGGGTGGGGCAGTTTCAGGTCGATAAGTCCACAGCAGAGGTGCCCAATCTTTTACTCCCTGAGGGCTGCACCTCATACTAAAATGATTTTCGTGGGCCAGAACAAATGTAAAAATTTAAAATATTAAAAATTTTCCTAAATAAACTGGGAAAATATGAAACAAGAAAAATCACAGACGGGAGGATGGCTTTTAAAATCCTAAAACACATTCCTTGCTTTAAAAAATTGATTACTCAGTAAAATATAGCTAATAAGTCATATAGTTATCTAAAATATGAGATAATTACTATTGAAAATAAATCAATGCCATACTACAGTAATTTTGCCTTCACTGTAGTTATATTGCAATAATGATGAATCATCTGTAACAGCAACATTTAGCAAGATAAGTGTTAATTTTAATGGTATTGCATAAATTCTATTTTTCCTCATCAGTTTTTCCCCCAGGAATTTTAAGTCTTGTCTCTGTAAAGTCATCAAGTATTTGTTTTTGAACTTAAGCATCAACGATAATAAGTAGTAGCACACATTTTAACGTCGTCGTAGAACACATTTCATTTCTGTTAAAACCTAAGTAGTCATGCTTTGTTCAAACGTTTGCTGCTGCAACAGATTTGCAGTCATTGATGAATGGATAGTATTCAGTGCATTATTATATGATACTAGTCGACCCGTGCGGAACTCCGCACTGTGCTTCGAATCGTTTCATAAGGTATTTCGCTCATTAAGAATTTCAAAGGAAGAACATTATGAAGAAGAACCGAAAAAAAAGTAAGCGCAGAAGAGAAGGCATGTAATTTAAAGACATCAGTAACAAAACCTCGTTAAATACAACGTTGTGATAATTTGATCATCGCTCACCTTTTGGTCGTACATATTTTCAATTCAAACATAAATATCATTAAAAGTGTGGCTGAGTAGTGACTCGTGAAAAAGCAATAATTGTGCATGTAAAAAAACAGGTTGTGGCAAATACAGTCCTGCCCATGTGAGCATCTGACGGGAAAAAAAAATTAAAGAGATATTTATTGGCACGGATTCGAATTGGCGCCATTCTGATTAACAGCCCGACACCCCAACAAACCTAGCAATTGCGCCTTCCTTTTCGAAAGCTATTCATTGAAGGAATGCGTAGTAAAAAACAGCAAAAAAGCTTTTTGCCAAAAAAAAAAAAAAAAAAAAAAGATCATGCTTCTATGTTTTGTCATTAACCAGCATGATACGATTTAAAATTATTCGAAAAGCATGGAATTTGATTCAAGAATGACGAAGCTCTCACGTAGCGATTGAAACGAACATTCTAGAGAAGTAATAAATTAGATTGAAAATAAGTGTTTTATCTTTGAATATTGAACTATTTCACATTGAAGGTTGCTTTATGAGTTACGGCTTAAATGCCCGCACGTGTTTCTCTTTTAATCAAACACTAAAAATTCAAAACCAAAACCAGTTGAACTGAGTCCGTTTTTTAAGTGTAATTTTTCGAACGTAGACAAAATGTATTTTTTTTTTTCAGCAGAAAGCAGAGGAGTAGAAAATGATTTCTTGCTAATGAAGTTGATAATAATTTTAATGCTTTATATCGTATTCGCGCGAATAAAAAATTAAAGGTTTACTGGGTGAAATTCATAGTTTTAATTTGGCGAAGTATTTTTTCATTTGTACAAAAGGTCGAACACTGCTATTAGAAACATCTACATTTCAGCATACAATGAAAATGTTTTTCTGCACAAAAAGGGTTTTCTTTAGGTAAATCTAATACTTTTTATGCTTACATTATGCTGAGTGGTCTGGATGTAGTCAAAGCTTAAAAAAAGGAAGAACACTCTTCGATTAACAGTCAACTTATCCGAATGAAAACTGTAGCCTGCATAAAGGAGTCGAAACACCAAGTAGCATTCCCACTGCATTTATTTTATTACGTTTGTATGTTATGAGTACATGTAATGCGTAATACTAATATAAATTTGATATTCTTTCGGACAGCCCAAACGTGCCCGAAGTTCAGATAGTTTATAGCCGAACGCTCTACCGAAAAAAACTTATCAATTTAACCGAATAACTAAGTCCAATGCTTTTAAGCTTTATTAAAATATGAACACACAAAAAAGCTTTTTTTTTTTTTTTTTTTTTTTTTTTTTTTTTTTTTTTTTTTGCCGAATGCGACGTAAAAAATGGAAAACTGCATTAGAACTTTGCTTTTAAAAAATGCATAAGAACTACAGGCAGCATCAAGGTTTTGAAACAGCAAGGGGCGTTTTAGAAAACTTGATTTTTCGACCGTAAGTCTATTTTTCTTCATTAGCCAGCCTGATAAGTTTTAAAATGGGAAGGAAATAATATATAAGGTAAGATATTGAAGAAACATTTTTTTATTCTTGAAAATTTTTACAATTTGGGTGCTTGAACCGTTATGACTTAGATGGCAGCACGTGTTCATCATTTAACAGCACGGTTAAAATACAAACTAAATTGAACTATGCTCTTTTTTAAGCGTAGCTTTTCGAATGTAGTAAAAATGTGATAAGCTTTTTGTTTTTTTGCAAAAAGAAGAAAAAATATATACTTTACCCTTCAAATTGAGGTAGTAATTTTTTTATTTGTACAAAGAGTCAAAAACTCGTTAGAAGAATATATATTTCAATATACGATTTATTATTTTTTTCTGAACAAAAAACAATTCTATTGTAGTCTGAAATGTTAAACCTGTTACTTATATTTTCGCTTACATTATGCTTTAATTTTCTTGCCAGAGCCAAAGCTTAAAAAGAAGAAAAAAAAAAAAAAAAACGTACTAATCGGAAGTAATTTAGCACAAAGTCAATTCAAGTTTTCATATCAGCAAGGAGCGTTTCCTTCTCATTTATTCTATTCCTTCATAGTTGTTATTGACTTAATTAAGTGTTCATGTAATGCGCGATATATCTCTAATTTTTAGTTGCAGATAGTCCGGACGTGGGCCCGAACACGCATTCTCCTGGTTACGAAGAGAACGCTCTGCCGATCAAGCTATTCAGCTCTGTCGGTCAGAGCGCAAATTAAAGTTATAAGTTCAGCCGAAAACCTCATTCTGGTTCTTAAAACAGGTTTTTCGGCTGAAAAAAACAATTTTTAAACCGTGGGTCTATTTTTCGTCAGTAGCCAGCACCATAAGCTTTAAAATAAGGCGTAAATCAAAGCAATCGATCAAGAATTGAGGAAAATCTGGCGTAGAAACCAAAAACAGGCTACAGAAATAATATATAAGGATTATGCGCATAATGTCTCCATTCATTATTTCGATTCAAGGGAGAATCTTTTATAATTTGGATGCTTCACTTGCTAAATCGATTAACTCCATAAAACAAAAAGTCGAAGAAAAGTGATGAAGAAGATAGTGTTATCTATTGGAGTGAATGGGCCCTCGCGTTACATTTTCTGCCATCGCAGGATCAGAAATGTACTAAACCAAAAGTTTAACATAAATTCACATTCTAAGCATTGATTAATCACTATTAAAGCAGAAATGAGGATATTTTTTTAAAAGTGGAGTTTGGCAACTGAGGCATTCATTTATTTCTGTTTAATAAAAATACGTTTAGTAAGTCATTAAACCATAGACTAATAATAAGAGTAGACCGAGCTTTCCCAGACTTGCTGATGAAAAAATTGGTTCATGGATACATCATGTGACTGGTGGAAGGCTTGGCGAAAACTTGGCAGCATGGTTGCTAGATGGCTACATTATCTATAGTTTGGCACTCGACATGTATTTTAAGTAATGTGTTTTCATTTTAATTTCTTTCCAGGTGCAGAGATTGAACTGTTTTTCTTTTAGTTATGAATTATTTTGACATTAGTAATTAGTTTTTGATCACAGTTTTCAGTAACTTTTATTTCATTTGGAACTGCTACTTCAGCGTTGGTGTGAACGTAATGGAGGAAACGTTTTGCGTTAACGCAAAAATGTACTAATCAGAATCTTAAATTGAAATTGTAGGTAAAAATGTTACCGTTTGCCGATTCTATTTGGGCGCTTGCATCTTTAATTGCTTAGAGAGTTATTGAAATTGACTAACGAAAATGCACAATACTATCTAAGCGAAAAACTCACTTATATTAACAAAATATTTACAACTTCAAATAACAAATTTACAAATCAGACTCCATAAATATTCCGCATTCCATCAATTCTATTTATTTTATTCCTCGCGGTAGTTGATCGTCTGCTACGATCAATGCCCGCTGTTGCTAGGATATCCACTAGTCACATGGTTTGGTTCATGAGCAGCAAAGGGTTGCCATAGCTCGGTCTATTCTTATTATTAGTCTATGCATTAAACCTATTTTGATGTCCATATTCTTATAAAGATTTTTTCCTACTTAAATGAAGATCGATATCGTAAAAAATGATAAACCTCCTGCTGTTGCTATGATATAAAAAAAAATCTGGTGGATTGATGGTTAGATTTTGTCTTTGCTTAAGGCAAGATTTATATGGAAAAGAAGTGCGAATCTCCTGCAGTTTAAATAAAAGGAAAAGCTGCTGATGGCTTTATGGTCAGATTTTGTATTTACTTCAGTCATGATCTATATTGCGAGAAATGATGAATCTCCTGCAGTTGCTGCAATATAAAAAAAAAAATTCTTATGGATTGATAGTAAGATTTTGTTCTTATGTATCTATGCTGTAAAAAGAAAGAAAAAAAAGAAAAGAAAAGATGATTCTCCTGCAGTTGTAATGATGTGAAAAACTGCTGAAGGCTTGGTGGTTATATTTTGTCCTTGCTTAAGTTGTGATCGATTGGGAAAAAACAAATGAATGTCCTGCACTTTCAATGACATGAAAAATTCCTGATGACCTGATGGTTGGATTTTGTTCTTGCTTAAATCATAATCCATATTGCCAAAAAAAGCTGCATACTGCAAAAAAATACTGCAGTTGCAAATATGAAATATTGCTGTTGGCTTGATGGTAGAAGTAGTGACGATTTAAACCGCATAATACACACAATCAATTTAAGATCTTTTTTTTTTTTTTTTGGAAAAATGAAACGAATACATCAGTAATGCTGCTGGGGCGAAAGTCAACCTTGAGCTCAACACATATCACCAATCCTAATACAGAAGTTTATATACATGTAAAGGACCAATTATGACCATATCCCCCTCCCCCCAAAACAAAATTCTGATTGCGCCAGTGGAATGCCATCACATGCTCGTTGCAGCTACAATGGATTAAAAATTAAAATAACCTGATCTCACAAATTTCCTCCATTATTATGAATAATTCACCTGAAATGCAAATGTTACACACTTATAACTGCAACAGCTTGCAAAATAAATTAATAAACATTCGTTTAAAATACACGTTTAAATAATTTTTACATTCATAATTTTGATTCTGTCAATAACCTGTTCTGTTAAACAGTCAATTTTTAAACAACACTGAGGCAAAATCACTAAATTGTTTCAACTTCGCGATTCTACCAAAGACTTAATCTTTGCACCAATGCAATTGTTTTATCCTCAATGTAAGCAGGATTGGCGAATCTTCCGCTGGTGCGGCGTATTGCGAAGTCAGTAAACTCTAGATGATATTCAGCACTTACATTTAATAATATTATTTAATCAATGTTCTAATCGGTCCTTTTCATTCTGCCTATATTCACTGATCCACACAGTAAACTCGTCTGTACATCTCGGTAAAACACTTGTTACTCAAGAAGATAATTTAATTTCGTTAGTCTTGCAATATTTTCATTTACACTCAGATTTGCCGGTGCATCGACTTGTTAAATTAATCAGATGTGAATGGCATACAGCACTGAAATCTGATAACATTTTAGTTTGTCAATTTGTCCCATTCCGTCGCTGTACAAGGGCTCATTCATTTTCCCCCTTACAAACAGTTAATCGACATGCACTTGACAATGCTTAAATATGACTGCATCTCTGCAAAGATTTAAATAAGGATCTATAATGCAAACAAGATGAAGATGAATTTATGTGGCGGTAGCAAAACAAAATGAGCTCAGATGAGTAGATTTTAATGAAATATAGTTTTTCAAATAATGGTTCCATTCTTTACTTTAATGCCGTCTGTATTGGGATTTGCCACAGTAAAATTGTCAATCATTTATTTCTGAACAACATCTAATGGGTCGTAATCAACAAGTTTTGTGCCCTTCAAATTAAAATGTGCTGAGATAAGTAGGTTTTAATGAAATTTAGTTTTTCCAAAAATGGTTCCATTCGTTATTTTAACATCGTCTATATCGGGTTTTGTCACAGTGAAATCGTCAATCACGTCTTTCTGGATAACATCTAATGGGTCGCAATTGTCCAGTTTCGTGGTATTCAAATGAAATGTCATGAGATGAGTAGGCTTTAATGCAATATAGTTTTTCAAATAGTATTAGTTCCATTCGCCGTTTAATGCCATCTATAGGGCTGTTCACTTACCGGTCGCCCGTCCCGTCCATCCTGTTTTTTGCCGTGACGGACTACCAACGAAAACAGAGTAGCATTCACATACGGTCGCAGTACATCAATCACGTGATTGAATTCACTCACTAGAGGTAAGAGCGCGCTGTTTTGCGGAAACTCAATGAAATGCTGTCCTACTTTTGATGGGCATCAGATATCGAGGTTCTTATGATCGAAACCGGTCCCGTCCAAGACGGCTTGCCGTCATGGCAACCAGCAAGGAAAACCTGTTTCGGGTGGAAAAAATCGGCGCGGACGTGACGGACGGCCGATAAGTGAACAGCCCTTATATCGGGCAATGCCTCAGTGAAATCATCAATGATGTCTTTCTGAACATCTGATGGGCCACAATTGTCAGTTCTTGTGGCATTCAAATGAAAATGCGCTGAGATGAGCGGGTTTTAATGCAATATAGTTTTTCAAATAATAGTTCCATTCGCCATTTTAATGCCGTCTATATCGGGCTTCGTCGCAGTGAACTCGTCAATGATCTCTTTCTGGATGACATCTAATGGGTCGCAATTGTCAACTTTTGTAGTGTTCTCCCCGCTGTCCTCACCTCCCTCTGGTGGCCGATACAGCAACCATGCAAAGAAGAAGAAGACACAGGATAAGGATTTGAGGACGCAAGCCAAGATGAGGACGTTGTTGCTCATGAGTTGGTTGTCGTAGAAAAGACAGGCGCCTTGTTTGTTGCAAGTGTCTTGCCACAATTCGCAGCTCAAGTCAATTAGGGAACCAAACAGAATGGGAGCTGGTATCGTACCTGAAAGTAAAACATCATGAAAACTCAAACTATTTGACAAATGTGAATGCATAATCACAAAGAATATATTTCGATACATATGTATACAGGGTATATCAGGTAAACGTTCCATAAATTCTAAAAGAAGCAGGGGACCCGATGTCGATTCGGAATTACACCCCATTACACGGTCGGAAATAACTCCTAAGTGTGGTAGAGGGCGTTCTATGGGAATTAAAGGAACAATATTTCAAATGAAATAAAATAAACTTCTTAATTGCAAGGCAAAACAAGTATTCTTCTTCGGTCTTAGTCTTGTATGTTCAAGGCCTTTCTGCAATGAAAAATAGTTTTTCATCGGTAAATAACATGCATATAGGCTGCAACTTTGCAATTTTTGTGTATCAACAAATGACTGACCTTTGTCAAAACTGATTTAACTTTTTGAAAAAACCTCATTAAAGCATTTTGTACACAAAGATAAACATACATCGCACTTTACCGTATGAAGGAGCCATTTCCAACGATGCAATTATATGAAGTTTCACATCATCATCGCGTGAGCACCAGTATTAAAGCTTTTCCGGACTTGAAAGTGCACGCATGCAGGGCCGACGAGTCTTGTCGTTACCTTAGCAACACAATAGCATTGTCTGAATCTTTCGTTCAAGAACTCATGGCGTATGTAGCGAGAAACTGTATTCAGACTATTGAGAAAGCAGGAAAGAGAGAAGTCTCTGTTTCTGAAGCAAGAATCCCAAGTTACATGATAGCTATAAATTTTTGGAAGAAATCTGGCTTCGTTCACTAGTTTCACGCAAAACGCGTAAACCATTTTTCATAGTTAAATCATGTGATTTGAGATCTTTGCCTAATCCCTGCTCTAAGGTTCAGACTTTTCTCCACCTTTTGATTGAATGTTAAAATAAATAAATAATAATAATAATAAAATATGAGGACATATTTTTGTGCATACCTTGAAGCAAGTGGATAAAATAAAAACACTCAAAGTATACTTAGAATCATACCAAGAAGTCTGACAGCAATCCATTGCACCCCCAGAGCGAAGGATTTTTGACTTTCAGCCACACACCTAAAAATAAAAATAATATGTATTTATCCGAATTAATAACTTCGAGTTAAATTTCAACTAGTCTGACCAGTGAACTATTACGCAGAATTTCGTTTTCGGAAATTTATAATATCCTTAAAAACTCTAGCATCTTATATATGACATTAAAAGCATCTTTGATTATGTGTGTTTAGAATAGACTGAGAATCAAAATTATCTTAGATGACTGCACTATGAAAAAATTCTGGAATGTCATAGACAGGGGCGTGAACAGAAATTTTGGGACCTGTCACAAATCATTTTTACGATCCCCCTCCATATTGTTTACCCTCTATACGTCCCAACATATATTTCACCCTCATTTTAAAAATCTCGATCCCCCTTCAGGTTCTGTCCCTTCTTTCCCGCTATGCACGCCCCTGGTCATAGATTAGTTTCGGGCAATGTTCCCGAATTTCTCGGGTTTTCATCAGTTTCCTGTGAAAATCAAGTTTTTTTGCGAAAATTTTCCTGAATTACAACAAGTTGCATGAATGCAGATTTCTCAGTGTTGGGAAAAATGCTTTTAGCTACCTTTGTCAAAATATATCAATAGATTAATTAAGCGTTTAGAATTTAGCTCGTTTCCAGCCTGCTTAGATTGACTGAACCTCAAATGCAGGCGAAATTCAGTCTGTGAACACTGGAGCTTTGCAAGAGTTGCAACAAATACGGTGTAAAATATTTGCTTTAGGAGCTTTCTTAGTAAAGCAAGATTGTAACAAGGAATCACTATAAACATATGAGGCAGTGAGAAGCATGTGGACATTTTCAAGCTTTGAGTAAAATGACTATAAACATAACGGCCTAGGTAGGCTTTCATTGAATTTTTTTTTCGAATTCATGCTATACAGCTGTACCAGGACTACTAGTACTATCTCTCGACCCAAGACAGAGGAAAGGTCCACCTCCTATTTGTACTGGTTATCTCTAAATTTTTAAATTTGCCACTTACATCACTTTGCTTCTCACTGCCTCAATTAGGAATTTACTTTCAAAACGGACTATATCCACTTTTGAGGAAAAAAAAATTTTTTTTTTCATTTTCAGAATCTCTAATGTGAGCTCTATTGACCCATGAATTTCTTTCTTCGCGAAGTGGTTTATATCTACTGTTAAAAGATGTGTAAACATTGGCTTACACATCCTAAACAGATGTGTAAACATTGGCTTACAGATCCTAAACGGTGTATATCCATCCCCTTATTTCTTGCCAGGTCTTTTACAGCAAAGTGGAACTTACGAATTATCCCTAATTTGCCGGTACCCACTCATTCACTTTCATATCAAAAGGGCATATATCCAAATTTGAATTTGCCACTTCTAATTCAAAAGTAGTTCATAAATAAAATAGCAGAGCGAAGCACTATCTGAGCATTTCAATCAAGCATGATTCCGTCCATATTAAAAGATTGCAGCATTTTGCGCCTTGTGCAAGTCTGTTATCAGATAGGCAAGCGCGACCTCAAATTGTGATTACTAAATTAATGTTTAATAATAAATATTACTATTAAATTGTGATTAATTAATGATTAAACTGTGATTAATTGTGATAAAAATTTTGATTATAATTGTGATAAAACTGTGATCTGTTAATACTTACAACGCTGTTATTTGAATCGGCTTGGGTGGTTCTATTATTCATACTTAATTGGATGGAAGGTCCTTTTTTTAAAATGTTCAATGAAAAGAATAAAGTAAGCAGAAAGCAATAAAGAATAGTAAAAAAAAAAAGTTACATTAAAGAATGTTGAATCTTTTGTTTCAATCCGATAAAGTTTTTTCTGAAGAAAATGTGTGTTTTTTGCAAAAGGGATAATATCCACTGTTTCCACACCGATGATATCCAACACCAAAAAAGAATATATCCAAAATAAAATTGGCAATTTAGGTCTCGTAAAATTGAGGAAAAAATTCTAGACTTTTGCCAATAGTCACTTGTTATTCTACCAAAACAATGTGAAAAATTCGAAATTCTAACAGTCAGTGATTGTGCGTGGAACGTTTCTTTCGTTTTGCCAAAAAAATATAAAACTGGATATAATCCGTTTTGAAAGTAAACTCCTCATATAGTATAAGGTTTCATGGGAGGTTCCTGATCTGTTTCAGGAATGTGAACTTTTTATTGGGAAGGTTCTTGAATGGGGTCGTTTCCAAAACTTTAAAAGTATTTTTTTTTTCTGAAAGAACATGCTTAAAAACATTAGGATCTAACTATTTTTGAAATAATTTGTTTAAGTTTAATATTAAAAAAAATATACTTAAATCGGTGCGTTTTCATTGTTTGCATTTCTTGCTGATGACATCACAAATGATGAAATGCCCTTCACAGAGCAAAATATTTAATTCGCTTTTTTACTCACGTGTATTGGCAACGATATGGTTCATAGCTAGCATAGAGCGCACAATTTTAATTCGCTTCTTGATTATCATAACGTGGAAATGCAATACTACAAAGATGTGCCAAAGAGCATCATTTGTGACGTCATCAAGACCACGCCTTGTTTGAGAAATCGGACAGTTAAAAAAATTAATTAAAATATAACTGTTGGGAAAATGAAAAATTTTTCTGGGTCAATGTTTTTTTTTTTTTTTTTTTTGCTTATTCTATCAATTTTAGTGACTTAAAAGTACTACTTTTGACTGAAGGAAACAACCCCATCCTTCAGTAATATTCCAGTTTAATTTCAGGAAGCCTACTGATTTTTAGCGAGAAACTTTCCTGTTCTCCGCCAGATTTGTTATTGGTAAAACTAAAACTTAAGCGAACTAGCGGACCATTATTTTCCAGGAACGTCAGTGAATTGTTTTTACAGTGTGCATGACATGTTATCGTTTTATAGGAATGCTGACTGTAAGAAATTATTCACCTCAACGTTCCAGAAAGAGAAGGCATGCTGACGAGGAATGTGAACAGCATTGACAGGAAGATGAGAAGCAGGAACACCGGCATGTAGCTACAGTAATTGACGCATTTCTCTCGTGTTGCCTGAATGACCACACTCCTTCCATGTATGCTGATGTTACGACCCTCATGGACGATGCAACTACAGTCACCATACATCTAGATTTCAAAAGCAGCAAAAAAACATTTGATGTTAATTTTCAACTTTGAGTTATTTTCTTTTTAAATCTCTTTTAGCATATTTAGGTGATATTGTTTGAAGTGTGTTACTTTGTTGTCGCAATATGCTTTAGATAACTAATATAAATTACAAAAACTAATATTAAATTGAAGAAAAAAATAATCTGGCCTTGACTGCTGACGTCATATTAAAATAGACTTCGTGTGTCAGAAAACATATACAGTTTAATGACAAATAATTTTTATCTAGGTGACATGGGAAACACGGAAAAGAAAGAACAATCGCACCTGTAGCTGGGCAAACCTAACTTGGCAGTACTGTGAAGGCTACCATATCCTAATCGCAGCATTACGACGCTGCCAGATTAAGTTTGCCCCAACTATAGTAACATTTGCTAATGGCAAAAGCAGAATCATAATTGATAATCCTTTCAAAAGCCTTTACACATATTAAAATGAATTACAACTATTTTATTTGTAAACAGGTAGAAACTTGCAACATATAAAAAAGTTTCAAATCATTGAGCTTTTGTCCGTTGTTAGCCAATAATGACATCGTTGACCATGACTTGAATAAAGGCTTAGATTATATGCTATAGAAGGTATAGAAGGTATGGAAGGCTCTAGTTCTATATAACTTGGAGGTTTCAAACAAATTTCGTCAGATGCAGAAAATTGTGTTCTTTAAATTGGTACTAATCTGGTAACTGTGCAACTTCGTTTTCACTTACAAAATTGCAAAAAAAAAAAAAAAAAAAAAAAAAAAAAAAAAAAAAAAAAAAAAAAAAAAAAAAAAAAAACGCTAATTTGCAATGTTTTGAATGGATACCTTTGGTAATTAAAGACATACAAGCACGAGACTTAACTAAGAACACTCTCGATGAAGTCCTTTTTTGAAAAAAAAAATAATAATCAAAATCGGTTCCCCAGTTTAAGAAATATCACATTAAGAGTGCTATAAACACATACAGTCGAACTTATAAAACCTCTTCCCTGTTTCGGCAAGAGTTAAAAAGAGTGATTGTGTTGCAAACGAGAGCTCTTAGTAACCTGACATCTAAATTCAGCGCAGTTCCGAGAGGAGGGGGGGGGGGGGCAAGCAGGGCCCGATTACTGTTCCATAAATTGTTTTCATTTAATATCTATTTTCCTATTTGTTGCTTGTTTTTTGAGATGGATTGATGTCATGTTGAGTCTTGATATTCAGAAGGCATTTTATGCACTTTTAACTATCATGTGAAGTATAATACAACATTGCAAAAGTTGAAACGAAAATTACCGCTTCTCACGCAAGGACACGTGCTTGTGTGATCTCAACACTGTTCTCAGTTCCCTATTTCGTGGTGTTGCAACAACTAAAACATTTGTCGCATAAAAAGTACACCAATTTATAGCTAATATTTATTTGGTATTCATTAAGAGTTAATAAGAAATTTTCCGTTTTGACCAAATTAATAAAAGCTTGTACAAATAATCTTTAACCATAAACCGACTTTCATAGACTAAGAAACGCCATTGAAATTGGATAACTGTTTTTAAATCAGAATAATAATTTTAGCAGCGTAGTTCTGTAAACGCTTAATATTACGTTGTAACTGAGATAGGGATTAGAGGAAATCGAGATTAAGAGAATTGGAAAAATTAACTACATATTTCGGAAAACTTTTAGTCAGTATGCATCAAGGTCTGGTTGTTTTCTCTGCATTTGCACTGTACTGTCAAAGAAACCACATTTACAGAATTCAGGTTGGTAAGAATTAATTTTCACAGAGCTTAGCAGTAAAATAGATGGAAAAGTTGACGACTCAGTGACACTTAGTGACAAAACCTTAATCTGCCCTAAAAAGGAGAAAAAGTTGAACCTAGTAGATGAACCCTTGCAGTGTTTTCTTGAACCTTTCAGGCTGTTTGCCTCATGTGCAAAAAGGAGAGGCAGACTAACCGAACTGGTGTTTTTGAGATTTCAGACTTCAATTTTGAAAAATTAGACCTCAAAACCCAGGTTTCCCCAACAGATTTTTAAAATCATCTCTACGGGAAACAAGGGCATAACTTCTGAAAAAAAAAGGAATCGTAGGAAGAGTAGAATGTTGTGATACACACTTAAATATGAGACGGTCCAGTTTCAAGATAAAATGAGTTGGCAATTGATTTAAATATTACAGAATGGTTTCTACAACACTGTTAATTTCAGTCAAATAAATTCATATCTCATTTAAATTCAGTTTTAAAACTTAGAGCGCTGAATCCCTGAAGAGACCTGATGTAAATAATCTTGTTTCAATTAAAAAAAAAAACATGTCTATTCGGCCCAAAATGAGGCCCTCTATTTTTACTACATGAACTGGAGCTAAACTACACTGTCAAGTTTAGTGCTACTTGCCATGGAAGACGCCGGTAACTGTTTTCAGGTTCTTAAGTCGTTTAAAAACAAACATGCCCATTAATTGAAGAAAAACATGTACAATAGATCAAATAAAATGGGACATGTCCTAATTAAAAGTTTTAATTACATGTTTATTGTTCTTCCCATATTTTAAAGCTTTTTCTTAAAAATATTAAAAGAAACTAAATAAATTTGTACAAATATATAAATACATTGTTTCGTAAAATATTGTTTTGAAACATGTTTTTCGTGAATTCTTGAAACTCGTTTACAATGGATACGTGGGGTTTTGATTGGTTTCTACTCAACTGCAAACATGGTTGCATCATTCAGTGACTCTAACTGGAAATTTGGTTCACAAGCGATCAAAATTTTAATAGAGTTGAACTCGCTTGTAACGGACCCCGATTTAACAAGAACTCGGTTTTCGCGAGGAAATCAAACAGATTTTGTTGGTACCATGTTAAGTACATGGGAACATATAACTCGCATTTAACGTGCCAACCCGACTTAAAGCAAGGTGAAATTTTTGCATTTCATAAAATTTATGCTGATTGCCACCTCAGAAAAGATTATCCTATTTTTAAAAAAATTCCATAATCATTTTGAATTTAGCTAAAAGTAATAAACAAGACATAAATCCTGAGCACAACAGCCCTCGATATACAACAGCCCTCGACACGTTCCTCGAAAACAACAAAAAAGAGACAATAAGACAGTTCAAAGCAAATTAAGTACTTCTTTGGTACTTTACAAAAAAAAAAAAAAAAAAAAAAAATTGAATTTTGACATCTTGAATTCAAATTATGTGTTTCGCAATCACGAGTGTGTGTATGTGTGTGGGGTTGTATGTGTGTTTGTGCGTAGGGGTATGTGTGTGTAGGCATGTGTGTTTGTGTCTGTGTGCAGGCATGAATGTGTGGTAGTTGTGTGTATGTGTGTGTATGGGTAGGTGTCTGTATGGTATGCGTGTGTGTATGTGTGCAGGTGTATGTGTGTATGTGTTTGTGTGTGTGTATGTGTGCATGTGTGCGTGTGTGTAGTTGTGTATGTATGCGTGTGTGTGTGTGTAGGACATGGATGCCACCTGGAGACGGCTTTCGCTGTAGGAGCAGCATCGTGAGTCGACGACGGTGATGGTGCGGAGGGTGGCGGTGGGAAAATAAATTGATAGCAAGCCAAAAACAGTCAAATGAAAGCAATAAGCAATCGTGATTGCTCAAAAAACTGATTTTTTTCACGAACCCGTTTCTTACGAGCACTCGTTTATTACGAGCAAATATCGTGTACCTTCGCGCTTGTTACAAGCGAGTTTGACTGTATCTTTAATAAAATTGATCGGGTCTATCATTAGATTTGCGTTGGCAAGATACATATAAAAGATTAAGGAACATGGAGCAAAGTGAAATGTTGAAATATTTACTCTGCTTTTAGCTTCACCTATCTGGTATTAATTTAACTATGCAGTTCCATTTGTCGTCTATTCCTGTCAGGAAAAAATACCGCTGAAGATTAAAGCATTTGGTAATACAGGCAACTTTAAAAAATTGATACTTATATTGTAATATTTTGTTGAAAGTCAAAAATTATTTTTGCTGCCATAAATTGATAAAGTACTTGTTATTAACATTTTAAAAATTGAGACCTCCTAATGTTCAATGCAGCAAAAATGTAGTTACTATTGAGCTTATTTGTATTTTAAATAAATTGCACAATTAGTCAAGTACATACGGGGCAAAGTGAAATAGTTTGTTTCATTTAATCACTCAATTATTTAATACTAGTGCACCCGCACGGCTTCGCCCGTAATAGAAAAATTAAAGGTCTTTTGGTTCGCTTGTATATTTACAAATAATGTATAGTGAATTTTCTCGCTAATTGGCTTGTACCGACGTTACAGTTCCACGTTATGATAATTTCGTATCTCGCCAATTGGCTTGTGCCCATGTTACGGTTCCACGTTATGATAATTTCGTAATTTATGATAGTTTTTTTTTCTAAAAATTGGAATAAAAAAAGAACCACATCGAATTTTCGAAAAATCGCTTCGAGGTGCACACCCCCATGCTACATACTAACTTTGTGCCAAATTTCATGAAAATCGGCCGAACGGTTTAGGCGCTATGCGCGTCACAGACATCCTACAGACATCCAGACATCCTCCGGACAGAGAGACTTTCTGCTTTATTATTAGTAAAGATAAATCACATACGTTTTCATTTATTTATTAATTCATTTACGTTCATTCATTTAGTAATTCACTTATTTAATCATTCATTCACTTTTTTTCTTATTCATTCATTCTTTTACTTGCTCTTTTATTTTCTTCATATATTAATTGATTTATTAATTTATTTATTCGTTTTTTGTTTTATTATCTTTTCAGTTATTCATTCAATCTTTTAATTACTGATTCTTTTGATCAAAAATATGTTTTATAATCAAGTAGTAAATATTTCATTACAAAAATATTTTATTTTTCACTTTACTACATGGAAAAAAAAATAAAAAATTTCCAGCTTTTTTTTGAAGACTCAAATTTACTTCCAAAAATAAAAAATACAGTTTCAACGCAAGTTTTATTATAAAATAAAATGTTCTTTCTGTATGTACAGTCATTTTCAAAACAAATTTCCGATTTGTTCATTTTGAAAAAACTCGGTCATCTTAACCATTTCACTTCGTCCCACATTCCCCTACTTTATTTTGTTAACTGCATATGATGGACTTTCAGAAAAACGAGCTGATGTGTGCATCACATGACTTCCTTTTACTCCAATTTAATGTCATTTCCCCATTATTCGCTATTTTAATGTGATTCAATATTTATTCTCTAAATATCACCAACAATGGCCAAATTGAAACCAAAAAAAAAAAAAAAAAAACTCCGCCAAATTTGTCGCCAGGTTGGCGACAAAACTTGGCGACCAAAAGACTGGCGATATATCGCCAAGTGTCCGACAAATTATAACGCCACTTGAGTTTACATCGAAATTAACAATGATTTCCCCCCAAAAAGGTGCAAAAGACCCCCTTAGGAACATCCGAAAGCAACCAAAAGGGGAGGTGCACAACTAGACCCCACTACGAGTCTATGTACCAAATTTCAACTTTCTAGGACATACCATTTTTGAGTTATGCGAGATACATACGCACATACACACATACGCACATACACACATACGCACATACATACAGACGTCACGAGAAAAGTCGTTGTAATTACCTCGGTGATGGTCAAAATGGATATTTCGCGTGTCTATACATTCTTAGGCACTTTTCCGCATGTGGTCGAATCGAAAAAAAAACTCAACATTCATTTGGGGGTGAGCAAAATGGAAATTAAGGGCGATTTTTGAGTGAAAATTTTTTCGCGAATACAATACTTCCTTTTTTGTAAAAGGAAGTAAAAAAAAGGATTCCATACCTTGGTGCCGCCCAGTTGATATGTGCTCTTGCATCCGGCGAAACAAGGGGAATAGTAGACAATGTTGTCGGTGCCACACACCGGATCGTACTGCCTTGGTGAGCAGGAGCATGCCGTGTTGCAACTGCCTTGGAACTGTGGTGAACCAAAGGGTTCAGAGCTGTGAAACAAGAAGTTTTTTGGTTTAAGTACTCAGAACGCTTATGGACGTTGACGGGAAACATTTTTGAAATGCTCAAAATTGGTCTCGGCAAAGCGATATTAAACAAATCCACAAATTAAGCATCAAAAATATTGAAGAGGATGCTTTGTCAATAATCTTTTAAGCAAGAAAAAGTTTGGCCAGCTGAAATTCAATGGTGAACCCATAAATAACAAAAAAGTAAACGCTGGAATTTGTAGTTGGATATATTGGGACGGAAACACTAAGAATAGTTTAAAAACCAGGGATGTCCACCCCCCCTCCACCCAGAGGGATGGAACACCCCGTCAAATGCTATGGAGTACTCCCCCGAATGAGAGCCCCTCAAAAAGAGAAAAAGGCTTCTTGAAATATCTCCATAAAAATTTCAAAGAGGCAGCTAGTGCCATGGAACCCTTCTCGTGGGTACCACTAACTTCAAGTTTAGAGCAGCATGAGTTTGATCAGTTTTTAGAACAAAGACTAACTTTGGCAGAAACACACTGTAAAAAAATTCCGAAACGTTACTGGTTATTTCTGTGGAACGTCTCGGGATTTCACACGTTTTCACCTATTTCCCTGTAAAAGCAAGTATTATCACAAAAAAGTTTCCTGAATCGCTACAAGTTGCACGCGTGCAGACTTTTCACTGTTGTGGAAAATGTTTTTAGCAACCAGTTTAAAGATTGAATGAGTGTGTTTATTAAGTGTACTGGACCAAAGTTGCTTACGGCCTGTCCAGATTGACGAAGCTCCCAATGAGAGCGAAAATGTCAATGGATAGCAACAAGGCAAGGGTTCTTAGCAAGGTTAGGAATTGCAGGCAAGAGATATGCTTGGTTCCTTCTAGCATAGCTTTGGCCGTGGTCGCTCTGATTTTTATGGAGCTTTCTTTGTAAATTAGTAAGGTTCTAATCAATTGCACTAAATCTACTTAATTTTTCTAGAAGGTTCTAGAGACATGACTGGCTTTAACAGGGCAGATTTCGCACGTCTTCATAAAGTTTCAAGGTTAATTTCAGAAAGGTTACTGACTTTTAGCGGAAAGCGTTCCAGATTTTTCCAAGATATGTTACTGGAAGAAATTGGGCACATCAGCTGCCCATTATTTTCCAGGAACGTTTCTGAATCGTTTTTACAGTGCACTTTTTCGCATACCTCTTTTTAAATTTGATTCTACCAATAACATGCTTACATTTTTCGTTAAAGAAATGCACAAAATTAGCAGGATTTTAGTTTTTTTAGAAATTATCAAATGCTATTTTTTCTGGAAAAAATTTGATTGTATATGATGTCAACATTTGAGCCGTTGAGAGCAGAAGTGGAGCAACTTAATGTTTTTCAAATGTTTTATAACTTGCATTTGCATCAGATGGTACTTTAGTCCATAATCAAGTAAAAATCAGGATTAATAAATGAAAATGCGTTTTAGAAATCCGTTAATGCAGTAGGAAAAAAGTTCGATAAATACTCTTTGTACCACATTTCTACTAAACCATTGAATTACGCAGAATCTCGTTTTAATGACTTACACCACGTTTACTCTCAATGGTTCATTTTATTTTATTGGGACCATAGTAGGCAACTCAGCTACGCATGAGAAGCAAAGGAATGTAAGTGGACATTTTCAAGTTTTGAATAAAACGTGTTTAAAGCTAACATCCTAGGTAAGCTTTCATTGAATTTGTTTTCTAAATCAAGCTATATAGCAGCAACTACCAGGACTACTAGGACCATCTCTTGCTCCAAGCCAGAGGAGAGGTTCACCTACCATGTGTATTGGTTATCTCCAAATTTTTAATTTTGCCACTTACATCTCTTTGCTTCTTACTGCCTGATTTAAGGATATAAATTACAATTTGAGAGCGGTAAAGAAATGAAAAATTACCTGTTTGGTAGGAAAGTATTTAAACCAGCAAATTTGGAGTTGGGACAATGAAGAATGAATATGAAGACAAGACCAACGCATATGAAGGAGAAAATGATGCACATCTTTATTATTCCAGCACACCGCAAACTGAATTTTTTGACCAGATAGCCACCTAGAAATGTTCCACCACCGGCTCCAGGTATTGTCACTAATCCTAAAGAAAACAAAAATTTGAAATACTTGAAAAATACTATATAAAGCAGCTAAAACTTTACGATATTTATATTTTACAGGCTTTTCCCCCATCTACATTCAACTTGTGTTCAATTGCACACAATTCAGAAACGTTAGTTTAAAATACTGGGCACTTAATGCGCCCAATTTCTGCCAGGAGAAGTCATCTTGAAGCCTGCTAGTCATCTTGCAGAAAACAGAAACGTTTTCCGCTAAAAGTCAGTAACCTTCCTAAAACTTGAAAATGTCCACTTACATCCCTTTGCTTCTCACTGATTCAAGTGGTCTCTTATTTCTTGAGAAATTCGTAAATAATGTCAATTTTTGAAAGTGTCCAATGCTTTTGGTGATACAGGGTGGATGCATAAATACTCTCGGGTTCCAATATTTAAGATTAAATCAGCTGAAAAACGACCATAACCAGGAGTTACCTCAAAAGTGACATCTTTTCTTTTCTTTTCTTTTTTTTTTTTTTTTGAAAGTCGCACGTGATAAAGGTTTTAACTTTTCAAAATTCGTTTCGAGGCATATTTTTTTCGAAACACTACAGCGTTTTTTGTTCTCCAGCAGATAAAATAGCACATATTGATTTTCATAATATATTCTGCCTTTAATGCATAGAAAGAAATGCTTAAAAATTTAATCAAGGATTACACAGAATTTTATATTTTTTAAAAAAAAAAGCAAACTCACCAACAAGTACAGCTGCCCAACTCGCTGCTATGCTGAACTGAGATTCAATAACCTTTGGTAGAAAAGTTGCTAAACCTGATACCAGCATACCTAATGTAAGCAAAAGAAAACCCTTAGAGAAAATTTATTTAATTTAAGTTAATGTTGCAAATAAATATGTATCAAAAGAACCATTTTATCATGTGATTCAGAGTTGCTTCACACATTTGACTTCCTATATTGCCTTTCGGAGGAAGACAGGCAAAAATAGAAAAAGTTAGAACTAGGGACCCCAAAACACAAACACGTTAGTAAACTTTTAAAATGCAATAAAAAAGCAACAGTTTAGAAGAGAGGAAAAAAAAAAACTTTTTACATAAACTAGGTAGACTAATTTACGGATCAACGGAAAAGATTGGTGGCCTTTGGATGTGATTAAATATTTTCACTGCTTCGTTGATTTCAAGTTGTAAATATTAGTAGTGTGCGGCTATAATAGTGATTCATTTATATTATGGTCTTAAATTTGGAAATTAATGATGCCTTTTTTTCCTCCTTTTGGGGGAGGTTGGCTTCTTCTCTCATCATAGAATTAGCACGAAACATAATATAGCTTTTCAAGTTTCATTCCCCAAGTTTAGAAAATATTAGACGCGTTGTATGCCATTGTGATTGGGTTACACATGTTAGCACACTATGATTTTCATAAATGTAAATAAACAGTAAACGTAAAATACTGATCGATGCAAGATAGATTCTAAAAACTTTCAGGAAGACGCCGGAGACTACAACGTGACTTTTTTTTTTTTTTTTGTTGTAAGCATTCTGTTTATCATTCGCATCACTCAAGTGAATTCCAAACATTGATTTTTAGAATATCAGAAATGTGGATCCATCAGAGATGGGCTACAGTAAAATTGATTTATGGAAAAGGTCTGCTTTTACAGACATCCTGAAAAAAAGGGGGAGAGGGGGTTCGCATAGAACGAACTAAAGATGATGTACCAAAATTAAAAGGCAGATGGAAACAATGCTAGAAAGATAAGAGTTGGAGTTACCTTGCCAGAGATGGAAAGTCACATAGAAAACTTTACTAAGAAATTATTTATACGAAAAGTGAAATACACAGAACGGATGAAGCCTATAATGTGTGAAAGAAGAAAGGTAAATTAGATTTGTGTCTAAATTATAAAAACATTTTCCCACAATATTTTTTTTTTCCTTAAAAAATGTCATGGAGGCGCCAGATATCAACTACGGTAACTATCAAGTGTTCAACGAGCGTTCAACCGTGATTGCACTCACTAGCTCATTCATTATCAAGCGTGCATTTAGAGGGGGGGGGGGGCTTGTGGAGTTCATGACTCTCCCTCAATTAATCAACCAAATATAAATTACAACTGCAATTAGGTAACATTACATTTCAAAAAATTCGCCCCAGGCGCCCCGTTTAAGCCCAAATATTGCACTCTGACGGCCCGCCTTCACTGTAAAAACGATTCAGAAACGTTCCTGGAAAATAATGGGCTGCTGATGTGCCCAATTTCTTCCAGTAACATATCTTACAAAAGCCTGGAACGTTTTCCGTTAAAATTCAGTAACCTTTCTGTAACTATCCTGGAAACCTCCAAAAATATTCAGAAATCTTCCTGTTTAAAGCCAGTCGTGCCTCTGGAACTTGAGAGTAAACTTAGGTTGGTATAATATAATATAACAGCTTGGCTTCTTGCAAAGCCACGTAGTTCATAGACTGACTTGCGCCCTTTGGACGCTTTATCAGTTCGGATCGGCCTCAATCGAACTGAAGTAGATACATTTTATAAATACGCTTAGTTAATCTTTAATATGGGAGCTAAAAATATTTTTTACCGCAGTGAGAAGTCTGAATTCGTGCGAATTGTAGCAATTCAGGAAACTTTTTGACAATGATACTTGATTTTTCCAGGAAGTGGGTAAAAACCACTGAAATCCAGGAATGTTACACGGAAACACTCAGTAACGTTTCAGAATTTTTTTAGTGTTCACATAATGAGTCAAGTGCCTCTAAAATCAGAAGCTGGATCTGCCCACTGCAATTATGCTTACGCTTTAAGCTTTAGCGAAATAAAGAGGAAGAGCATTGTAAACGAAATATCGTGTTATAAATAGGAATAAATTAATGCATATAAGAATTTTTTACCTTCAGTTGCTCCGGCCAGACTAAGAAAAACGAAAGTTGGATTTGTCAGGAGAAATCTGAAGGAAGAAGGTAGATCTTTCAAACTGGTACCAAATCCTGTTTGGACTGCCTCGCTGTTTTGCAGTTTCTGGTGCATTTCCGTCTTTTTCTCGGCGCGTATTCTCAAAGCACCTAATGGAAAAAAAAAAGAGTGAGATTTTCAAGCATAGTTTTGCTAAGCACAATGCATTCAATGTCATTGCGACGAAAAATCCAGCCACAGGATTTAAAGGCAATGGACTTGGGTGTCATGTCAAAATAAGTGCAACAACAATGGGGTGGTTTCCTTCAGTCAAAAGTACTACTTTTAGTCATTGAAATTGATAGAATGAGCAAAAAAAAAAAAAATAATAATAATAATAATGAAATAAAATAATAATAATAATAAAATAAAATAATAATAATAACATGGACCCAGAAAATACTTTCGTTTTCGCAACATTTATTTTTAAATTAATTTTTTTAAGTGTCCGATTTTTCAAACAAGGCGTGGTCTTGATAACGTTACAAATATGCTCTTTGGCGCATCTTTCTATCGCTTTTCCACGTTATGATAATTAACAAGCGAATTACAACTGCGCTCTAAACTTGCTGTCAACCATATCGTTGCCAATACACGTGAGTAAAGATGCGAAAAAAATATTTTGCACTGTAAATGGCAACACGGAATGTCATTTCATCATTATGATGTCATAGGCAGAAGCCGTAAACAATGAAAGCGCTCCAATTTAAGTATTTTTTTTTAAAATATTAAACTTAAACAAATTATTTAAAAAATGGTCAGATCCTATGTTTTTAAGCATGCTCTTTCAGAAAAAAATACTTTTTTAAAATTTTACAAACGACCCTATTAGAGCATATAAAAACGTTAAAAAGGTTTTCGACAAACGGTAGTAAAAAACATTGTGTTTTGTAGTAAACAACTCTAAAAACGGGGAGGAATTATTGTTTTCAATTTCAGCAGTGAACTTTATGTTATAGTGCAGTTAATCGTATCAGTGGACCAGTGACTGATATGCCATCCAAGAGGTTATAGAGCTACTATTATCAACGTAACTGATTCACAGTGGAAATTTGAGTGATTCTTAAAAGAAATAAATAAATAGCCATGTGAATCTCGCTGAAGACAGAGGGGTTAACCATAGCCATATCCTCAATATGTTTATAAAAAGTTCTATGTTTAATACCAGTGATGTTCCCATCAAGCACAATATATGCGATCACATACATAATATTTCATAATATTAAAATATTTGAAATTTATAGGGGTATACGTTTTTTTTTCTGAAAAATGTTTGCGAGTAAACGGCGTATATGGAGTATACCTAATGGAGACAATACTGTTTAAGACACAATTAGGTCAGACTTATAAGCTCATTCATTTCACGGTTAGTGTATTGAAATTCTCGATGTCTCATTTCTAGACACTGTAAAACATCTCTTACTCTTAACGTTTTTAGTGCAAAGTACTTGACTTTAACTGGGTGTTATATCTTTTTTTGCAGTGTTCCAATTCGAATATACTTAATTAAAGATTTTCATGCAAATTAAAAAGTGAACGATAAGGCAACGCATTTATGATGGAAAATACGATAAAAAGTACAAATTGTCAGCCTTTAAGAAGAAATTGCATTTAATATGAAAATTAAAGACTAACAAGGCCTAGCCTAAAGGTGGTAAGTGTTGAAAGAAACCACCCGAACTTGCCTTCTAGCAATTTCTTTTTATGACTGAAACTAAATCTACAAATACGTAAATAAAATAACTGTAGCTATAATTATAGTACTTACCAGGAAGCGTCTTTGGAAATGCAGTAAGAGGTATGGCAACCAACGCACCAAGAATCGCGGTGAATATAAACCCAATCCACCAAGCACCAACCCAGACGCTGCTCGAAGATGTTAAACCTAACCTGGAATACGACAAAATAATTAGCAAAAAGTTATACAGGACGAAACTGGGAAAATGCTTTATTCGCCAGTGGTCACCTGTACCAATTTCATTAGCAACCTTTTATGTTTTTTGAAGTAGATACAACTTTCTTTTACTAATTGAGCAAACTGATGCATATTTTCCATTTATTGAATTTGGTTAGATACTAAATAGGTTATTTAATGCAAGTAATATATTTTAAGTAAATTTATTCATAAAAGCTGCATCTTGCTTCTTGTTGAGAAGATTTCACCAGTAACTTAATGTCTCAAATGTACTTTAATCTCATTAATTTCTTTTTTTAGGTGACCATTGAAAAATGAGTTTTAATCGCCACTTTTTCTTTTAGCTAGTCGCATTGTGGTCGGTGGCGATCGCTTATATTGCCCTTTGAAACACAAGTAAATTTAAATTTTGATTTTCATGCAAATAAGGTAAGTTCTATGCAAGTTCTTTAGTTCATCGAAAAATAAGTTAATGAAATACTAATGTGATACCAGGGCCGAATTTAGCTTCATGCTGCCCCTAGGCTGATTTGAAATCTGCCGCCCTCTCCCCCCCCCCTAAAAAAACGCAAAAACTCAAAAACACGAAAAAAAACGTGTTCCCGAAATTTAAACTGTCAAGCTTATGTAGAAATGATGACGTTTCACATTCAGGGATGCCCCGATGGGAGGTCACAGCAATCTCCCAAAAAAACTCCTTATTCGGCAAATTTCGCTGACGATTCAGAAAATTTATAGACTACATTGCAACATATTCTTTTTTCTTTTTAAAAATTCTAAAAGTTGTTTTTTAATGATACCTAGCGTTGCTTCTCATTAGATGTTATGTACGAATGTATGATATGCGCGTAAGCTCGTGTTTTATCATTCGGTAAAATTAGAATTTTCCTCCCCTCAAAAATTTTAATTCGATGCTCCTCTGCTTAGATTATTTAATTTTGTACATCGTTCATGGCTCAAGTACTGCTCTTGGGCAGGTTATCAAGCGATTCACATAAGATCAATATAAATAATATTTAAAATAGGTACATTTATTTGCACTTATCAATCAATAGAACATGGTTTTTTTATTTATTTATTTGGTTCTATAGTTTCATAAAACATGTTTTCTTTTATTCTTTGAAGTTTTAAAATGTTTCCTTGTAATGGTAACACAGATGAATGACAGAAAAATGATATTGACTTGAGTTAGACCTATAAGGGAAAATATAATGATAGAAAATGGGAGATAAGGAGTAACCGAGATTTTTGTCGAATGCTAAGCATGTTAGTATGTTTCACGTAAGACAGCATTTTAATTTTCAGAAAAAATAACTAATTTCTTTGTTAAGTAAGAAAAAAACAACGTCAAAAAAGCACAAATTGCAGATTACAGCAGACGCGTGTTTCGAAGTTACAGGGAACGCCTTTTTCAATGCAAAAAGTAATGAGCTTACGGATGAAAAGGCATTAATTTTTTGCATTGAAAAAGGCGTTCCCTGTAACGCCGAAACACGTGTCTGGTGTAATCTGCAATTTGTGCTTTTTTGACGTTGTTTTTTCTTACTGTTCAGCACAAAGGTATTTATTTATCTAACTTCTTCGTTGTTTCATTATTTGTTATCGTTTGCTCAAAAAAACATTTTGAATTTAGAAGAAAAAAGAAAAAAAAAACCGATTACATTCCGAATGAATTCTGTTATTTTTTTTTTTTTTTAAAGTTTCTTATTAGTGTTCTTTTGATCAAAACTGTGTTTTGAAATCAAACCTAGATTAATTACTTAATATTTATATCGCTGAATCTTTGATGAGCACTGAACTGTAATGTCTTGCGGGTTCACCATTTTATCAGTTGTTATCTTTATTTATGGCAGCATCTTTTTATCCTGCTATTTTTTTTTCATCTACGAATCAACGATTTGAATAATTTCCTCTGTTATTACGTTCACTCACTTGTGTTCTTACCACTCCTCAATGTTCAATGGTATTTCATTAATAAATTGTTTTTGTATTATTACGTTCACTCGTGTTCCTACCACTCCTCAATGTTCAGTGGTAATTCATTAGTAAATTGTAACTAGATTACTTTGCAAAGAGTCTAAAGATTCCGCTCTTGAAAATTGCCTATTTGAAAAACACTTTTGTTTAAAAAATTTTTGATGACTCTTTTTTGTTCTTCGGGTTTTAATTTAGCATGTTTCCTTTATTTAAAATCGTCCAGCCTTTTTCGCTCGTCATTCATTTTCATTTGCCTCCGAGACTTGATATCAACGAAAAAGAATTTTTAAATATTAATAATGTAAAAAAGAAAATAAACCTCAATCACTCAAGAAACCAGTACCGAATAAACTTAAGTATATCACTAAAATCTTAGTCAAACTCCAATCTTGTTGTGACTTCTGGATAAACACAACGACACTTTCTGAAATTGACACCCTCTTTTCGTCTTCACTTACTATTTTACGCTGATCAATTACCATGATTGAAAAACATTTGATTTTCATAAGATATGTGAAAGTAATAGTTATTAAATAACAAGAAAAAATTGTATCTGTGAAAAATGAAAGAATCCTAATAGTATTTTACTGTCAAGAACAAAAATTAATTTAAAAAATGTGTGGTTAAAGCAAAATTTGTCGCCTCTGAAAATTTTGCCGCTCTAGGCAGCTGCCTACTCTGCCTATTGGGAAATTGGGTCCTGTGTGACACACAATTATTGAATGCTAGTTAATTTCTGAGAAGTTAATTTGCTAACACAAACAAACAAAACTTATCAGCGTAAAATATGCTGCTATAAAGAAACAAAAATTCCTTTTTAAAGTTTATAAAAATATATTAAAAATTATGTGAAATAATAAAATTACATGAGAAGTTATGAGCAATAATTAATCGATGTAGCGGCCCTTGATATTGAAGACCTTTCAACAGTACAATTTTACACCCTTTTTAAAGAAATTGCTCCGAAGAAATGATTATTGAGAGATCCCATTTTTGTATTTATTACCACAATTTTTTGCGTTATCATCTTCATAATATATAATAACCAATGGTTGAATAACGCGCCTGACGTCATCGACAATGAAACTCGCGACACGGCAGGATAATTTGATAATATGTTTTGGTAATGCAGCCTCTCTCTGCCTCTCTCTGACATGCAGAGAGAGGCTTTATTGTGACAAGACTGAACAGGATCCGGTAATTCAACTGTTTTACTGTTAAGACTGTGTCATTTCAGGGGAATGAAGAAACGAAAATGTGGTCAACAATGAACGCTATCTACAGGAGTTTAGGGTTCATCCACTGGAACTAGAGAAAAAATTTCAACTATCAAGCTATCACCAAACAGGCAATTACTTTGTTCAAATGTAGAAGCAATTTTCACACGTCATATCCTGACGGGCGATTTTCTAGCTTTTTTAAGATTAATAATTCGCTAACTACAATAGTAGCAATTACAAAAAAAGCGAAAGCAAATTCTTATTTACATGATCTTGGGGATTTCTTCCCAGATTTGGAAGTTTTACGAGCTCAATCTTGGGTTTTATAAAAGTTCCAGGGCAACGCTAACCTGAGTATTTAGCAGAATAAACTCTGAAGGTCTAAAAGTATACATTGAAACTTGCAGTGTTAAAACTGGAATATATATTTTAAACCAAATATTTTTTCAAACTAATATTCAGATTCTGATGCATCAATAACATGAAAAAAATATATATAATTTGTAAAACATTTATATATCTGATAATTTATAAAATGAATTGGAATTTAAAAGAGACATCACACCTCGGTAAGGAAAGTGACACAACTCAAAAAAAAAAAAAAGCAGCAACGAAGAAAATAAAGGTTTTACGCAATAGTAATTTGAAACGATTTAGTCTCAAATATTAATTACAATACGCACACAAAAAATTAATTAAGTGATGTTTAGGTCAGTTTGTGTAGTCTAGATTAATAATGCATACTTAAAGCTTAAAAATTTTACTTATAAATTATGAAATTGTTAATGATGTGTCACTATTGCGGATATTGTTTTTATGCCCCCTCGCATCAGTTATGTAAGCAAATTTTGTGCGAGTAAAAAAGAGCGTTAAATTAAGATTTAAAATCAGTGACTGGTACGTTTTTCCCAAATTTTGACCTGTGTCAGTTGTTTTGCCGGGTGCAATATGTCCAACAACAGTCATTAAAACATTAAACTGCACAATTACTTACTCAGATGGATCGACTCCAATGTCAACGTAAAGTTTCAAAAACTGGCCGCCAATTAAGTATCCTACAGCAGGACCAATCACTGCCATTGTATAATAAATACCTAAGACAATAATAAATATAAATACATTTTCAGAAATATGTTTTGCAAGTTATTTAATTAGATGGTTCTGAAATAGCAAAGAAAACAATGTTTCAAGTAAAGAAAAGAATAATTGAATAAACGAGAACTTTGTGTAGAATAAAACGAGCCAACTCTTTCGCAGTACTTCAGCGTAATTTTATGGATGCTGGCCGGAGTAGCGGATTTTAGGGGGGGGGGGGTGCTTCCGAAAAGAAAAATTAATAAAATTATTTCATTTAATAAAAAATGACTTAAAAGAACACAAAAGACACAAATCTTATTTGAATACAAGCTTTTTTGTTTGCGAAAAAAGTAATACTGGAGTCAGAGATTAGAGCGGCTAAAAAAAATGTGTGGAAACGTGAATAGAAAAGTCATTTCGATCCAGGAAGCTATTTGCGAAATAGTAGATTTATTTTTCAGCTTATAAAAAATGCAAAATGAAATAAATAATTAATAGAAATTGACAAAACCGTAATATTTATAGAAACGGTATGTACTTAAAATTTTTTAAAAACAAATCAACAACTGCTTTGAAATTCGCAAAGAAGAAGTTTCTGAATTCTTCAATAAAACTTTTTTGTTATGTAGCTATGATTTTCGTATTTACATAATATTTATAGTTAAAATATAAATTAATTTATAAAAACTCAAATAAGTTAAGTGTTTATTTAATAACCTTGTCCTCGTATTGTAATTAGCATGAAAATTTTCCTAGTTAAAACCGCTAATTTTACAGCATTATATAGGGTTTAGTATTTAATTGACTTGAAATGTTGAAGATATTTTACATCCATATTTAAAATAGAAAAATGCATAATTGTACTTAAAAGTAGGATTATATGGCCTTAAGGAATCCTGAATCAAAAAAAAAAAAAAAAAATAAATAAATAAATAAATAAATAAATAAATAAAAATAAGGGCATGAAAACTTTGTTATGAAACATTAAAAAAAGGGGGGGTCAATTTCTTGGCCCCCCCCCCAAAAAAAAAAAAAAATTTTTTTTCTGTATCCGGCCCTGCCGGCCGCTGGCTGATTCTAAGGAAGTGTCAATTGAAACATTAAAAAACAACTAGAATTTGTTTTTAATACTGACAACTAAAGTTTTTTTACTTTGTCACTTTTACCCTCAAAAGGAGTCCTTTTAAAATATTTATTCCTAAGAAAAAAAAAAGAAAGAAAAAACTTCTAAATTTTTTTCTTCAATGTTATCAGTATAAATGCAAGCATTTAGCTCTGGTTTTAGCAGAGGAATACATGTAATAATTCTTCTGCGAAATGTCTTAGTTCAGTCCTTTTTCTTTTTTTTTAAGAACGTGTTTTTATCAACCTTTCAACGCACGAAAATGTCAGAAAAGGTTATCTTTATTCGTGATACCTAGATGGCGCCACAAAACCAAACACAGCTCAAATATAAAACATGTGGCTCAGTTTTATCTTGGCACGTGGCGTTTTTGTCACCAACTTTCATAGGGGACATGTCTTTTCCTCGAATTTCAATCTCAACCTCGATTTTCAGGGGTCGTGTTTCAAAACTTTGGTTAGTTTGCAGATCGACTGAACCGCCGAGATGAAACAGAGACAAATAATTTTCACAGCACACAGTAAGTTTTTTCGGTTTTTGAGGACTAGATTTTTTTTCAGGGGACCGTTTGATATTCACAGGTTGTATGAGGAATTCCAACTCAAAGAACAGTTTAAAGCCAACGTAGTTGACTGCAAATGAAGTCTCATATCCATGAGTGCGCCTCAGAAATACAAGTTACATGAAAATGGAGATTTGATATTTTATTTCGTTTCGTATGACTTTTTTTTTTCAAAAGCAGAAAGCGGGCAATTCAACTAAACTCGACTTTCGTTGCTGAGTGAAATACTCGATAGTAATAATAATAAAAACTCCTCTCGACCAATTTGTGACAGATTGTGCCCCCCCCCCCCAAGTTCAATGGCGCAAATTCCCCCCAAAATTGTTCTCAACTCCTTTTCCCTTTTTTATTTATTATTTTTAGCTCACTTTTTTATTTTATTTATTTATTTTTTAACATTATTTATTTATTTTAATATTATTTATCAATTTATTTATTTTCAATTATTATATTATTATTTTATTAGAAAAGTTCTGCCTTTTAATGACGTACATACACACACACAAACTAAATAAATAAATAAAATAAAAAATAACAAAAAAATATAATTTAATGCAATTGAATAGAACTTCCCTGATCTAACAAGAAAGCTTCATAAGCAGTAGAGCAACCATGGCCAAAGCTATGCGAGAATAGCAAGAACCAAACTTAATCCCTTGCTGCAGTTATCCGGTGACTTACCCACTCTCACTGGGAGCTTGGTCAAACTCGACGGACCATAATTGCCTAAAAGTCAATACACTTAATAAATACGCTCATTCAATCGTTAAACTGGTAGCTAAAAATATTTTTCGCAATGTATTTTTCCTGACTTGTAGCAATTGAGGAAATGTTTTTTTTCAAAAATATTTGATCTTACGGTGAAATAGGTGAAAACTTGTAAAATCCCGAAATGTAGTTTCACTGAAATAACCAGTAACTTAAAATACAACCGCCAGCTCAGTTATTCCATCCGAGGACTGCAGACAACTACAAAACTACCGACTTACTACAAAATAACCAGTAACGTTTCAGATTTTTTTTTTTTTACAGTGTACGATCACACCGGCAACACGTATAAATCATTTTTCAAGTACATTTTTTTTTTTTTTTTTACAAATGTCAGACCAGTGCAAATGGACTGAGCATACTGTCAATAAAAGCCATTTTCATGAATAGTGTTCCCGCTAGGTCGTTTTTGAAGGGCGCAGCGCCCTGCCCTTTTGCATATCAGCAGAATGCGCCCTGCCCTTTTTTTAGATCGCGAAATGCGCCCTGGCCTTTTCAAAAATAAGAAATTGCACTTTGTGTTTTTAAAAAGATGCCTCAACCATCATTTCGACCTGCCGCGATATCGGGGCAATTTTATTTGTCCAGCGATCGTCTGCAAAAACGACTATGTCTTATCCTTGTTCCCAGAATTTCACCTTGAAAACGGCCCCATAAACAAAAGGGGAAGCAAATACCTAGGCAAAGAGGAGATGAGATTCTCAGAATTCAAACAAGCTTATCAGTAGGAAACAAAGGCATGTTCTTCCTTCCACTGAGGGTGGGTTTTTGAAAGGTTGTGGGAAGGAGTAGGGTCCTCTGGGAAGGGAGAGATCTTAGTTTCATTCCTTCCCATCCTTGATCTTCTGAGAATCAACAATGAGAGAGGGAATAGGACATTTTCCTAACATTTCAGCCCTTTGTGTCCGATTTTCGTTTGCACGTGGAAATTAGGCTTAGCTAATTTTAGCGCATTGCTAGTGATTGTGTAGCAATCTTTTTACATCTGTTTCTGGAAAGTTAACTTTCTGATTGTTTCCTAAGAAGAACATAGTACAAAGCTTACTGGGCAAAAATGCAAGGGTATTTTTTTAATATCTTGGATTTCCCCCCCCCCGCCCCCCCTAAAAAAACATTTGAAATGGAAACATATCGCATTGACAAGGCGTTCATTCAATTCTTTCCTTTTTGCTAAGTGTTTTTATTATCATTGTATATGTGTGGTGTGATTCATATAACAGATTATTTAAAACACTTATTGACATAATAGAAAGCATACTTTTGACATACTCGTGCTTTTTTCTAACTAAAATGATTTTGCACTGTTTGTTTTTCTTTTATAAATATTATGCAATTGATTTTTAAAAAAATCACAAAATTAAAATGCCGATACATTAAAGTTTCACAAAATTTGTCTGAGATAAAAATCTTAGCTTGGTCCAAGCTGCTTATGCATTGCATTTAGGAGCGCATACATCTGCCAACACATTTGTGTTATGAATTTGAACAACTCCAAGACTAGGAAATAGAGCTCAAATGAAGTCTTTTTAGTTTTGCAACTTTCTACCACTGCATTTTTGAAGCACTGCATACAGTATTTTAAGTTAATTATTCTATTTGAAGTGTAATATATTTAAAAAAGGAGAATTTACACTCATCACGATTTTGATGTCTACTAAAATACTTAATGGCACAATGCACATTACTAGGCAGTTTCTTTGGTAGGAAGGGGTGATCAGTAATTAAATACTCTTCTTCTTAAATTAAAATTGAAAGGGTTTTGAAATGCCTAGAATTTTTTTTTTTACTCTTATAGGTAGTTAAAATTATGGCCAGAAAAGTGTTGAAAAACAGCCAAAGCGAAGTTTCAGCATTAGCTAAATGTTCCTTTAAAGTGGAAAATGTGCTTAGCTTAATGGGAATTTGTGTGTGTGTGGGGGGGGGGGGGTGAGTTAACACCTATTCTGAAGACAAGTGCGTTTTCTGGATGAAATCATATTTAATACTAAAGTCAGTGGTGAATGCAATCGAGGGGGGGGGGGGGTCATGGTGCAGAATAGACTGAATTTTTGCAAGGTGTTTTAAGTGTTATTTCTCCTCTTAATTTTTTTTTTTGGGGGGGGGGGCGCTCAGTACTTTTTGAGTGGTGCATCATTGGTCTTGGGTGGAGGGGGGGGGGACACCGCGTTGAAATAGTGCCCTTTTTTAAAAAAGTGCCCCTTTCAAAGGTCAGCTCCCTGCCCTTTTTTTTCCTAGAGTGAACACTATTCATGAATACTAAAAGCATTTTTCTCTGTTCCGTTTCAACTTAAAAATTCTCCGCTTCAAAAAAAAAAAAAAAAAGCTTTAAAATAAATAGGTTAGGAAATTAGTATTTTTTTCTTTTTTTCAATTGATAAAGCACTTTTATGAAGAAAGTATAAAGTTGAAAATTGGGGTTTTTGAATGTTTACTCAAACACTCCTCCGCCCTGATTCCTTCATACATTGTTCTTGACAAAATCTACAACAGTAGCGTAACAACGTTCTATTATACTTCAGCTAACTTTGCTAACGATGTTCTATTTCTACCAGAGATATGTCGCCGAATGACTAAAGCTACTAATATCTTCGCGACATAGAAAATCACCTACCATCGCCGAATCTAAATTTAGCAAGGGAATTGAAAAGATTCTGGGTCAACTCATCGTCACCGTGGTAGATGGCCGACGACACAAAAGATCGGTGGAAAGGGGGTAAGTAAAACACATGGACTTTTTTTTGGCACAGACCTTTTCGAGAGTATACGAAGATCATGTTCTATTTTGGTGTTCCCAGGAGTAATTTATCAAGGGGCACTACACCTCTTTATCTTGTGAAGTCATCTTGGGCATGTTTATGAAACATTTCAATTCGCCGTTACAATAACTACTGTTCGGTTGGACTGTAAAGATGTTGAAATTACCCAAATCTAAATTTCGGATGGAAAATGTTGAAAATTACTTGACTGAAGCAGTAGTACCACCATCTAGAGCTTGTATGCGCTCGTTACAATGAGGATTCCAGTGGTTTTAATTGCCGAAGGTGCTCTCATTAAATACTAGGGGCCAAATACTTTTTTCTGCGTGGGTTTTCCATTATTTTGGACAACCTATGTATTTCAGGTGAATTACCACACTGTGGTTGCATTATTCAAGTGAAGTCCTAAAATATTCAATTGCATGTAGAGAATAAATTTATTACACCAATACTTCGGGAAAGTAGGTTTCTTTCTAATTTCGTGACACTCTTAGAAGTAAAACAAAACGAGCTGATGTGTGCATCACATGACTTCCTTTCACTCCAATTTAATGTCACTTCCCCATTGCTGGCAATTTTAACGTGATTCAATAGTTTACTCTCTAAATATCACCAACAGTGGACAAATTGAAATCAGATTTAAAAAAAAAGATCGCCAATTTGGCGACAAATTGGCGATAAAACTTAGCGACCAAAAGACTGGCGATAAATCGCCAAGTGTCCGCCCAAGTGTAACACCACTTGAGTTTACCTCGAAATTAACAATGATTTCCCTCCAAAAGGAGGCAAAAGACCCCTTTCGAAACACCCGAATGCAACCAAAAGGGGAGGTGCACAACTAGACCCCACTAGGAGTCTACGTACCAAATTTCAACTTTCTAGGACTTACCGTTCTTGAGTTATGTGATACACGTACGCACATACGCACATACATACATACATGCGTACATACAGATGTCACGAGAAAATTTGTTGTAATTAACTCAGGAATCGTCATTATGGATATTTCACGTGTCTATACGTTCTTAGGCATTTATCCACGGGTGGTCGAGTCGGAGAAAAAAAAAAAAAAAACTCAATATTCATTCGGGGGTGAGTAAAATGGAAATCAAGGTCGATTTTTGAGTGAAATTTTTTTCGCGAATAGAATACTTCCTTTTTGGTAAAAGGAAGTAAAAAGTGTGAAGAAACTGGTTAGAAATGACGTATGGTAACCCGTTTTAAATTCACGCCGTAATCGGTATTTCTGAAAGCCGGTTTCCTTACATCAACATTGAAGTTTCAGAAATGTGGCGGCTACTTCTAAGGGATTATATTAGATTTTAGATGACAGTATATACATTTCATTAGATATCTCAGATGCATTAAAGTGGTGTTTGTTTTTTAAGCGAAATACGTTTTGGAAATTGTTCCTTTTAGATCCGATAAATGGAAGTCCGGTTTAGAGTGGTTGTCCCTGTAAGCAAGCCAATAAGAATTAATTTTTTTAATAGGTTGAATATAAAACTTCAAAAGTGCACACAAGTACAACATGCATTTTATAATTTTTTATTTTACTCAATACATGTTTCATTTAATAAAATTTTCAGTATCATCAAATATGCTTGGATTTTTTTTTTTTTTTTTTTTGGATTTATATCTAAGGAATACTTGAAGCAATGTTAGTTTTTTAATTAATTATTATTTTTATTGATTTGCACACCTATCATTCATAGAATGTTACATGCACCTAATGTGCCAATACTTTTCTTTATATCTTACCTTTCGCTTCGTGATTTACGATTGACTTAAATTTTTCCTCAAGTTAAAAGGTCAAAATTAATAGTTACTTATAGTAAAAAGTCGATGCTAAACTAAAACTGTCTATAGATAACGATCCACTAACTAAATAGTTAATTTTTCATGAATAAGCAACACATAGTTTTTATAAAAATAATAAGAAATTTGGTCTACAGAACTTGAATCAAGTTTTGCTAGCTCCGAAGAGATGAAACTGCAATTTGAAAAAAGAGTTGCAAAAATTTTAGTATTCAGAAACATTAAAATTATGATTAATCGGCAGTTGAGTAATCGACATCGACCGATTATCTTTTGCCGGTGAATCGGAAATCGGCCAGTTTTCTTATGGTGCATCCTTATTTGTAATCAAAAATTATCATGTAATAGCGAATTCACTGACCGAGTAACGCTCCTGACGTCACCAACAATGAAACTCGCGCCATAGCATGATAATTTAATAATATTTTCTGGAAATATTTGACGTACAGGGTAAGGTTTTATTGTGGCAAGGCTGAACTGGATCCGGTCACTTAACTGTTTTACTGGTAAGACTGCATCATTTCAGGGGAATGAAAAAACGAAAAAGTGGTCAACAGTGAACGCTACCTACTGGAGTTTAGGGTTAATCCCCTGGAGTTCGGGTTAAAATTTCAGCTATCAAAATATCCTCAAACAGGCAATGGCTTCGTTCAAATGTAAAAGCAATTTTCACACGTCGTACCTTGACGGGCGAATTTCTAGTTTTAAAAGTGATGACCATTTTTATGTGAAGACGACTCCTTAACAACATTTTCGTAACAGAATTAAGTAGAGCACATTATTTCTGAAAAATTGTCACCTTCTGTAAGTTTCTGTGTAAATAGTCTTCAAACACGAAAAAGTGTTTTTTGTTTCCCCATGGCTGTGTGTAAGAACGTACAGTCATGTGAATTCAAGTTAAAAAAAAAAAAAAAAAAAAAAAAAAAAAAAACTAGGTATATCTTTGGTCTTAAGGTTTCAGACAATGTTCAACATTCTATCAATAATATACTTTTAGCTGATAAATTATACTGATTTGCCAACCGGGGGGAAGGGATTGTATTGTGATTTTATATTATAAAATTATAAAATGTTCAATGCTTGTTGTTATGTTAATTTTCTTTTGGAGTCAAACAGACAAATTATTATTTAATTAGAAGAATTTACTACTTGTGTATATTGTGATACTTTTTTAAACATAAATATTATAATAGTTTTTCTTTTTCATGTGTTTATACTCCAAATTATACTGATTTAATAACACTGCGGACAGTGCTTTTGGCGCTCTTAAGTGTTGACTTCTTATTACTAACTCATATCGAACTACAATCTAGAATTTCTTAATGTTTGTGATTGTCATTTGTAATTGACGTTTTATGTGTAACTTTATTTATTTTGTTTAATGTTTGTTATGCTTGTGTGTGTTTTTGTTAATAAAATCTTAATTTTTATAATCTTTATCTTATTTTTTTTAATATTATTTTAGAAATAAAAATTAGATGATTATTATTTACCCTCAGAAATGCAACAATAAGGAATGCCCCTCTATGTCTCACCGAGGACCTCCCTCACCCCCTATCAACGCACGATTGCGATCAGGAGAAGCCCAAGATCCAAACGGAAAGCCTATCTCACTCGCTATCGCTTTCCATTAACAGCGTAATGAGCCTCGCGTCCCCAATTGCCAACGGCGCCAACTCTGATAACAGCTTCCCTAAACGCCTGAGCTTTGGAAATACTTCAACCTCCGAATTGTGTCGGATGCCACTCGTGACAGTGACATGAGAGGGGGGGGGGGGGGGCTAAACGATTCCAATTTTGACGCTCTTGAAGTGAACACGGAAAGTGGGCCTCTGCTACTCCACTTCCTCTGTTTTAGCGAGGATCCAAGATTGCCATGTGTCTTGTGAAAGAGGATTCCTTATTGATGGTGTTTACCTTAGCTTCTGTTGTCGTAACATAGTGGAAGAATGCTGCTGCAGATATAGAGCCCTATGTATATATCAGTCACCACGACAATAGTGGAACATCTCAAAAATTTTAAAGAGTATTGATTGAAAATCTGAATTTAAGGCTATAGTTAGTTTATATCAGTGTTTTTCAACCTTTTTCATGACACGACCCCCCTAGTATCAAAAAATATTTCGCGACCCCCCCCCCCGACCTTTTTTATTTTATGTATGTTAAAAATATTTAATCCATACAAAAGTTTTAGGCGTTTGCGTTATTAGGATTCGAATATAAATATATAATTAAGTACGTAAAACAGTACAGGTTCCGAGTGCTACCGACAGATGGCACTGGTAGTCCCCCGCGCGAAAGGTCCACAGGTTTCGAGACGTTTCGTTACGCTTCGAGATGATTCTCGCTAGAATGCGCAGGCCTATAAAAGGGGCGGTCGGCTACGGCAGTTGCAGACGCAAAATTCAGTTAAGCTCCCTAATTCATCGCCGATCATGTCTAAGCATTGATAACAAATTACTGATCTACAAGTTATATCTAAGGCCTCTACTGACCTATGCATGCCCCATTTGGTGCATGACAGCAGTCTCTAATTTCAAAATTCTCGATACTAGCCAGCACATTATGCTGCGCCAAATCACTAACTCTCCTTGGTACATTCGAAATGATGCATTAGAGAGTGAACTGCGCATTCACTCGATCAAATTTTTTATGTTCAGGCTTTCGCAAAAATTCTACAATAATATCCAATTTGTGGATAATCAGCTCCTTAACGAGCTCCCAACATATGATCAAAGCGATCCAATACATAGACGGAGACCACGAGCTGTTCTCGCGTTTTACCCTCCTCCATTTCATTCCTAATTTACTTTTTCTTTTGTTTCATTTTTATGTTTATTTTTAATTTTATCCTCCCCATTTCAATATGCAGCTTCCCCATTCAATTTAATCTCAAGCATAATTGCTAAATTTCTCCTAAGGGTGCTCAGTTACTGTGGTATCCCCCATATTCCCCATTTCTTTCCTCCGTTGTGTCGGCTCAGGAAATGACACCTTCCGATTATAACCGCCAGGTGGCGCGATGATGACGGCGCTGGTGCACCACAACTCTCCGGATTTGCTCTCGGCCAATCACGACCCTGCTCCTCGACGGCTTTGCCTCCAACATCAATACACCCAATCAACAGTCAGCTACTTTTCGACATCCTTCCATTGGAGATTACAGACATTGTCTAAGTGCTCCAGAACCAAATTACATTTCCATTTCCATTGAGTGCATGAGCGCAAAGCAAGTGAAATCGGAAGCAAGACCGCGATACGTGAAAACGATTCGGAAGTGAAACTACGGTGTTATACGGACTGTGTGTAAGATATCAAACACTTGTTTTACGTATTTATTTGTGTTGTTTGTTTTCATTGAAAATGGATAAATTTCTGAAAAGATCATCAGAACTATCAACGTCTAGCGGGAGTAGTGGAATAAAGAAAAAACGTCTTTATGACGAGAATTATTTGAAATTTGGGTTTACTGTGATTGACAATAAACCGCAGTGCGTAATTTGCTTTGAAATTTTGTCAAGAGAAAGCATGAAGCCATCGAAGTTGGTACGCCACCTAAACACAAAACATCCTAATGAAAAAAATAAACCCGTGGAATTTTTTGAGCGAAAATTAAAAGCTCTTGAACATCAAAAAACTGCTATAGGACAAATGTCCAACCTAAATGAGGAAGCGTTGCTTGCTAGTTATCGAGTAGCTTTTCGTGTGGCTAAAGCAGGAAAACCTCACACTATCGCCGAAAATTTGATTTTACCAGCGGCTTTAGATATAGCAGAGATTATGTTTGGCAAGCAAGAGATCGAAAAGCTCAAAAGTATACCTCTCTCTGACAATACTATTCAACGCCGGATAAGCAATATGGCGACTGATGTTCGTGATCAAGTCATAGAAAAAATAAAGAAAAGTTCTTTTGTGTCCTTGCAATTTGATGAATCAACGGATATTGCGGGTTGTGCGCAGTTTGTAGCTTTTGTGCGTTTTGAATCCAATGAAAAATTAATTGAAGAAATACTATTTTGCAAGACACTTCCCACAAATACTACAGGTCAATGCTTGCATGACATATTCATTGAAGCTACGCAAGATATGAATATCGATTGGGCACAAAAATGCATTGCTATTTGTAGTGACGGAGCAAAAGCCATGACTGGTGCGAAGAGTGGATTTATTGCTAGACTGAAAGAACAGATGCCAAACGCTTGTTGGATGCACTGCTTTCTCCATCGCCAAGCTCTTGCAGCCAAAACCTTGCCACAAGAATACAGTCAAGTTCTACATATTATTATTAGTATTGTAAATTCTATTAAAGGAAAAGCGTTGCAGACTCGATTGTTTCGACTCATTTGTGATGATATGGGGGCTCTCCACCGAAATTTGCTTTACCATACAGAGGTTAGGTGGTTATCGAAAGGCAAAGTACTGACCAGAGTTATGGAACTTCGCGCTGAACTATTAGTATATTTACAGCAAGCCAAGTCACATTACTCTGAATTCATTTCTGACCCGGAATTCCTTTTGAAACTGGCTTTTCTTTCGGACTTATTTGAGCATTTAAATAACTTGAATAAAAGTCTTCAAGGGCGGGATGAAAATGTCATTACAGCAAAAGACAAACTCCATGCCTTTATCAAAAAAATTGAATTCTGGTCATCATCTATAAATCAAAACAACTTTGATTCATTTTCGTCGACACAGTCTTTCATTGAAGAAGTCGGAAGCGAGATAAACATCAATTCATATATATCTGGTATGAAAATGGTGTTAGATAATTTGAAGAAAGAATTATGTCATTACTTCTCAGTGCAAGAGATATCGGATAGCACTGGGCAAAGATGGATCTTAAATCCGTTTTTAAATGCAGCTATAAATGAGGCGAATTTAGCAACTAAGCTCAAAGAGAATCTGCTAGAATTATCTGCCGATGGGATGTTACAATTGGAATTCAAGTCTGAAAATTTGGATACCTTTTGGTTAAAAAGAAAAACAGAATACCCAGAATTAACAAACGAGGCTTTGAAGTGTTTGATTCCATTTGCTACCTCGTACTTGTGCGAGTTGACATTTTCATCAATGGCCCAAATAAAAAGTAAACTAAGGAATCGCTTAAATTTGGAAAACGATTTAATACTTAATGTTGCAAAAACGGATCCACGATGGGAGAAATTGATTGAACAAAATCAAGCGCAACCTTCACATTAAAATGAACGAGTACTCGAAGATTTTATTTTTTGGTAATGTGTGATATGTGTAGTATGTTAATGTGTAATGTGTATAAATAACATAACGAGTATCATTTTGTAAACTTTTTTCTTAATATATCTACCTTTTTAAAATTTATTGATTTTTTACTGAGTTCTCGCGACTTTTTTCTTAATATATCTACCTTTTTAAAATTTATTGATTTTTTACTGAGTTCTCGCGACCCCCCTACAAAGGCTTCGCGACCCCCTGGGGGGTCGCGACCCACAGGTTGAAAAACACTGGTTTATATAATTGGTGCTCCGTAGCGCATGAACAATATAATCAATTATGGTATATCATAAGTCAAGAGGGAAGGGCAAGTGAAAATGTCTAAAGTCTTACATCTTTTAGTCACAAAAATATGTTCCCATGGAGCAACGCAGGGGGTAGGCCAAGGGTCTTTTAGATTGTTGCTACAGCTGCTTTTCCTATTTTCTGAAAATTTGTTCAGTTCTTTATTCCATTTGGTTTTCTATATCTGTAGTTGTCACACAATCTTGTCATTAGATAAAAAATGGTACATCATTAAAATTTAGAAGAAAAAAAAATCAAAATGTAACCACAATTTACACGGTAGCAAGAAAAAAAAAATTCCTTTGGTGCCCAGAGTTTCAGAACTGATTTTAGCTACGTTTGAAGCGATGATTCGAAATATGAAATTAATTATTTTCTATCAGCTCCAATTCTTTTAGGTCAGTGCTGCTGTTAAACTCAAAACGGGCAATTTTAACTCCATTTTGTGCAATTTTAAAGCAAGTATAGGCTAATGAAACAAAGATTGCTTCTGGCGTATTTGCTGTTTTCAGTCTGCAATGCAGTTACTTGAAGGAAAATTTACTAGATGGAGTAAATAACTGGCAAGTTTAATACCAACACTTCAGCAAGTTACGGTCAATTTCTGAGTTCTTGTCTAGCATATGTTTACTTCACGCGATGTGTGATGAAATTGACCTCTGTTTATAATATTATCCGGGCCCGATTATTATCAGGTCCCTAAGATATTAGAGGACCCTAGGTCAAACATTTTTTTGAGACCCTCTGTAATCAAATCATATTAATACAAATAGTCAAGGAGAACCAAAAGTGATTTCAGAGGCGTTGAGGTGTTCAACTACTCGTTCAAAATATTTGTTGAATTTCAGGACATCCCACACCTTATAAACCTTGAACAGTTTTGATTTTTTTTCTTTTTTTTTTACTTACTCATTTTTTTTAAATCACTCAACCCAAAGCTCATTATTCAAAGTTTTTAGTTCTCAAAATGGAGTCTTTATGCAATTCCATAAAATTAAAATTTTGCTTCAGCCTAATTGACTTCATAAGCTCTATTACTTATGTTGTATTTTGCGTCATTATATCTCCTTAATATTTTGTGCTTTTGAAAAGTGCAAATGATATTTTAAGCAAACAATTTTCACTATCTTCACGAAGACTATTGTGAACTTGATGGTATCAGTAATATTTCTAATCGTGATGAATCTTTACGGGGTGAAAGAGAAATGATCAGGAATCTTAAGATTTAAAATAGTTTTTTATTTATTCTGTTTTAAGTCATTTCTCTTACTTTGAGCTAACGACTGCACATCTTAGCGTAGCACTGATCACAACCAGTTAGTAAAATGAAACTAGTCAGTAAAATTCGACAAGTAATAAGCTTTTCAATACAAAATTTCTCAATTTTTGACATATTAAGTATTTTGCTCAAAACTTTTTCTGGAATGAAAAACGAGTAACCTCGAAGCATGTGCAAGCAATATTTTTAAACCTGTGTTTAAAATATCTAAATAACATTGATTAGTTCGCCTACACTATGTAACATTAAAGATTCACGATGATGAATAAAACTTACCGAGATAAACAGAAGACATCTTTGTCGGGACATTCTCATCCAAATACGTGCATCCCAAAGTGTAGAAAGGAGCTGCACCAGCACCATGAAGCAACTGACCCAAGAAGAACACATACTTATAACTCGACAAATAAGACACATTATCACTATTACATTCGAGCGAACTGTTCGTCGCCGAGCAGAGATCTTCCTGCTCTTGGCTGAAGGAATATTGTCCAGACATGTAATGAGGTAAAGAAAACACAAAAGAACCGATGGCCAACACAAGAACACCACTGCCGATGAAGATTGGCTTGCTTCTTGATCCTCCCAGGTAGCTGACGGGGATAAGGCACAGGAAAGAAGCTATGTCATAGCCACCAGCAATCAGTCCCGATTCCGTGCTACGAAGCTGGTAGCGTTTTTCAATGGTGGTAATTACCACATTGATGAAGCCATTGACGATGAGTCCTTGCAAGAAGCCTGCCCAACATAGCCAGAAGAGGACCCACCGGGCTGAGCGGAATCTTTGGAGTTTGCTGGGCTGCAACGGTCCCCATCCACAAGGCGATCCAACATCATCGTCTTCATCTTCGTCGGATTTGTCCTGAACTGTCCTAGAAAAGTCCTCTAGGTTGTGTGCTTGCGCAACTAAGGGTTCGTGGCTGTGTGATTCATGCATGTCGTATGCATCGCTAATTGAGGAACTCATCCGCACAGTCCGATTATTGTCCTTCATTTTTGCTGTTTACACTTGTAGTTTGGTCAGTCAGAGCCAGTTTCTTTTACACTGTTTTTCTCCCTAAGAAGAAATATGAAAGTTAAACAAAATCTAAGAAATATTACACAAAAAATAAATATAAAACTACTTTCGTTTATGATTGTTCAGAAACTTTGTTTTGCAAAGTTTCTTACAAATATTACGTATAAATATTTGGCTACTTCACATAAAAACTGAAGACAAATACTGAATCCGTAGGCGAAATAAAAATCTTTGTCATGTCCTTTTATCTAAAATTCTTTGGTTGCCCCAGTTTGACTTACAGATATGAAAATAATGTTACATTTATAGTTCAAGTTCTGTTTCTGGTTTTCTAAACCAATACGAACAATGTTTGTTAGTCATAAGAATGCATTTAAAATTAATTTCTTGCCACTTTTTAAATGATTTTATAACAGATGGAAGTTCTTAATGTACTGGTGCTGACTGACGATAGTAACTTCATTTACTGAACATATTTTTCTTCACTCTAATGTTAACCTGTCGTTAAAGAAAGTTCAGTTTTTGCATAACTTTTGTCTAATGTCCCGGAAATTAAACAATAGCAGATTCTTATTTCCTAAATTTTCAAATGGAAAAAGTTCTTACATATAAATTTGTTCACACGAGTTGAACAGTTATCAGTCCTAGATCTACAATTTTTGGCTATCTGCAAAAAAACACAAAAATTTTCCCTTAATTACTGGATACCTTAAAACTTATTATTTATTTATTCATTTTTTGAACAAGAACTTTATCAACATAATGTGATTTCCAGCTTAAGAATTTTCTACTGAATATTTCTCTCATAAAAATAGAAAATAAATATCGCAGATTTTGCGCATGTGCAGCCATCCAGATGGTCACTGATAAGAAGAGTTAGTAAAAATTCCTTTAAAGTTTACAATACCGAACTTAGAAAACGCTTCTGTGTGTCTTTCTATCTAACATATTCCCTTCTAGCACTCCACAAGGGTGTGGATCACCAGTGCAACTAAGTTTGTAATTAAAGCAGATCCGGGTGTGGCAGTTCAAAGAGCTCTTCTTTATGTGGGAAATGAATTAAGTGACGCAATTCTTGTATTATCCTTAATAACCTTAATTATTGACCTTCAAATGCTTTTCTGAACGCCACTAAGACGACAAAGCATCAACATTTATTTATTTTTAAACTCAACACTGATTAGGGACTGTCTCGTTTCCACGACACCCTTCCCCCTTCATCCTCAAAACCCGACATAATTTGCGGACAGCCCCTTTGATTATTAAAAAAAAAAATAATAATAAAAAAACGAAATATGTAGTCTTTAACAATTAATCATATTTCGCTAAAATTTGATGGTAATGACTATCTAAGATTCAACGTTGAAACCGAAATAGCCCATCCTACGTACACTGCCCACACTTGTTTCAGACTTTTTTCTTCATCACTGCAGTGAAATCTGCTCAAGACGGGAAAATAAATTAAAAATAAAACAATGCATTTATTCATAAACGAAAGTAGCCGCCCGGACGCTTCGTTTTGATCTGTCCGCATGCCGCATAATGACATAGGTTGGGGCGGAAGTCCTTCCAAACTGTTTCCCGACAAAACGGTTTGGTGCAGCAGCTCAATTGGAACAGCTTCGCGGTCAATGAATATGCGTGGTTATTTCCTTTCGCGAGAAAGAATAGTTGGCTATGGTTAGAGTATCTTTTAAATTTCCCTTTCAATTGCAGATTGTGCAGCAACACCCACTGAAACCTGAGAGATAATGGCAAGGCTAGAAACCAAGATAATGGCAAGGCGTAGAACTTTTTGAGGTACTCATAAAAAAATCTTTGAAACATTTTAATAATGTTCAAAATTTACAAATAGCAACAAATGTTGCAGATACGTGTTTCGGAGTTGCAAGAAACTTAAAAAAAAAAAAAAAAAAAAAAAAAAAAAACTTGCAGATAAAAAGACATTTAATAAAAGCTTTTATATTTGTACGGGAACTGTTTTCGAAATAGTTTCTAACAAATGTAATGGATAAATATTAAGTAGTTAAGTTATTTGGCATAAAAAATTTAAGGAAAGGTCTATCTATGAGATACAAATAAAATCTTAGAAACATTATATAAAGGTTAAAAATGACTTAGCAACAAATATTGCAGACATGTGTTTCGGGGTTACAATAAGCAATTTTTTTAAGAAACAAAATCTTACAGATGAAAAGACATTAGAAAAGAGTTTTTATATTTGTACAGAAACTTTTCGCACTAGATTCAAACAAGTACAATGGATAAATGTTAGTTTACGTGGCGTTAAAAATCTAGAGACAAAAAAAAAAGGTATTGAATAACTGAGAATTTTTCTGCAAATATTGCACACCCTTTCGTCAAATTTACTATATCAGCAAGAAATTATTGTCAGCCGCTGCAGGGAGAGTTATAAAAGTGCTTACATACATATATTGACTACCGTATTAGGATTACACTGCAATAATAAAAAAAAGAAACATTACTGATTATTTCCGTTTGAACGTTTCGCGATTTCACTGGTTTTAATCTACTTCCTTGGAAAATCAAGTATCTTTGTCAAAAAGTTTCTTGAATTGCTTCAAGTTGCACGAATGTGAACTTCTCGCTGTTGTGAAAAATATTTTTAGCTACCAGTTCAAAGATTAACTAAGCGTATTTACTCAGTGTTTCTGTTTCAGTTGCATTACGGCCCGTCTAGATTGACTAAGCTCCCAATGAGAGAAAAAGTCTCTGGATTCAATAGCTTTGAAGGAATTCCAGGCGAATTAAGATTCCTGTTACTTACCCGAGATTCTGCGTTTGCTTTGCTGATGTTTGCAATAACGCTTTTGGAGCTTTACTCAGTAAACCAGAAAGGTGCCAAGCTATTATAATAAACAAACCTTAGTTTTCTCTGAAGGTTCCAGAGACACGACTAACTTTAACCAGAGAAATTTCTGAACTCTCCAGAAAGATTCTGGGATAATTTCTGGAATGTTACTGAATATTAGTGGAAAACATTCCTTACTCTGTAAAACGATTCAGAAACGTTCCTGGAATATAATAGGCAGCTGATGTGACCAATTTCTGCCAGTAACATATCTCGCAAAAACCTAGAACGTTTTCCTCTAACATTCAGTAACTTTCCTGAAATTATTCTGGAAGCCTCCTTACACTATTCAGAAATCTTCCCATTTAAAGCCAGTAGCGTCTCTGGAACTTTAGAATAAACTTATATGTTTAATATAACAACTAGGCTTCTTCCTGAGTTATCATTGGAGCTTCACAAGAAATACTGCAAACATGGCCAAAGCTAAGAGAGAATTGCAAGTAAGTATCGAGAACTGTACTTTCCTGCAATCCTTGCAAAACCGCGTAGACCATGGACTTTTCGCTCCCTTTGGGCGGTTAAGCAGTCTGAACGGGCCGTAAACGAACTAAAGTCCGATACAACTTAATAAAATACGCCCAGTTTATTTTTAAACTGGGAGCTAAAAATATTTTTCACACCAGTAAAATGTCTGCATTCGTGCGACTTGTAGCAATTCAGGAAACTTTTTGACAATGATACTTGATTTTTCCAGGAAGTGTATAAACACCATTAAAATCCCGAGATGATACACGAAAATACTCAGCAACGTTTCGAAATTTGTTTTACAGTGTATGTTCCATTTGCAACATATATTACTTTCAGAAATTGGGCACAGCTGCTCATTATTTTCCAGGAACGTTTCTGCAGTGTATAAATTTGCATTAAATCCGAGGGCTCTGGAAATCGTTAGCAACCTCCTCCTATCCGCGCCACTAAAATCTAGATCTTAAACACACCTATACACTGAATTGTTTATAAAAGACGATGAAAAAGTCTTTCGTGTTAGCTGTGGCAATCAAACTGCAGACTTTTATGCAAAATCTTTTACCCGGCGTGATTTGTTTATAATTTTAGCCTTTTATACCTGCACTGCAAAAAAAAAATTCCGAAACGTTCCTGAGTATTTCCGTGTAACGTTTCGGGATTTCAATGGTTTTTATCCACTTTCTGGAAATATATATCAAGTATCATTGTTAAAAAGTTTCCTGACTTGCTACAAGTTGTCCAAATGCAGACTTATCTCTGTTGTAAAAAATATTTTTAGCTCCCAGTTTAATGATTAACTGAGAGTATTTATATGGAGTATCGGCTTTAATTCGATTGCAGTTCGTCCATGCTGATTTAACTCTCGAAGGGAGCGAATAATTATGGACTGCGTAGCTTTGCAAGAGTTGCGATCAAGTGAGATGCTAGATACTTACTTGGAATTCTGGCTTAGCTTTGGCCATGTTTGCAATACTTCTTTTGAACTGTCTTGATAAATCCGGAAGGTGCCAAGCCGTTATATTATCCCTACCTGAGATTACTCTGAAGTTTCAGAGACACGACTGGATATAAACGGGAAGATTTCTGGATTTTTCAAGAAGGTTACTGAATTTTAGCGGAAAACTTTCCTAGTTTTTGCGAGATATGTTACTGGCAGAAATTGGGCACATCAGCTGCCTATTATTTCCCAGGAACGTTTCTGAATTGTTTTTAGTGTGGGCTGTGAAGTCGGAGGGAAAATGATCCACTCTGGCTCCAACTCCGGGAATTTTATTTTCCTCGACCCCGACTCTTTTGCCCCAAAATCAGTCCGACTCTGCAAAGCACAAATCAAAATTTTCAAAATCAACTTTAACATTTTAACTAATAACGGTATTAACATTTTTTTTTTCATATGCCGTTTGGGGTCAGATTATTACCAGAGTTCTCAATGATTGATTTTTCAAAACGTAAAAAATTGTTTGAATATTTATTTATTTATTTTTGTGCGTAATTGCTTGGTTTCATTCACTTTTTCAACTACCCTTTTAAACAGTTCTATTAATTTGTATTTTATTTTCAAAGATTTTCCTTCCGTTAATGACTGATAAAACAAGGATCTCAGCAGTTTTTTAGTTTGTCCCTACGGAGAAAAAGGTCCAAAAAGAGATCTTAACCTTAACTTTCGAAGTTTAAAATTAGCGAGGCACTAATCACGGATTAATCGGCAGAAATCGGTAAGTGGCCACTTAGTAAAAAAATTTTAATCGGCCAATTTTCAGGATAAGAGACGTTACTGAAATTTTAAAGGAGAAAGGGAATAAGCAAATCCGATTTTGAAAAAAAAAAAAATGAATTTTTAGAGAGGAATGGGACCAGTTCCAGTTGGAATACTAGATCTAGTTTCAGAGGAGAATTTTCGCTTGCTTTAAGCAAAATTGTACTATTATTATTCTGTTTTATTATTCAAAGAAATTTACTAATTATTATTTAAAGGCGTATACTTCATGTAAAATACACAAATGAAAAATGTGCTCACCTCTGCTAAAATAATATTAATAATCACATTGGATCACGGAGTTTCCTAACGCACCGTGTGGATTTCCTTTCACCTGCAGCCCATTGGGACAACTGCCGGACGGAGGGAGATCCGAGAGTCGATTCACCCACATCCGTGGAATGTGAAGCCCTCGTCCAATAGGGAAATCTCGACCGTCGGTTCATTTGGAAAACAATTCGGATGCTCGGAAAGCAGTGCGCTTGCGCTGTGGATGCAGCAAATGGCGAAACGATCAGTATTATGCACCGGACACACCCTTCGGTGGAATGACAGGGATGAAGCGTCCCACTTGGGACGAGCATTAAAAAAAAAATCTCCCTATTAAATCGGGTTGGGACATTCCTGACCCCCTCACCACTTTTGTCAAAGTGTCACACCTTACCTTATCCCTTAGCCCCTTTGTCACATGTCACGCTATTTTTCTTATTAAGCAGCTTTAAAAAAAAAAGATGTTGTCACACTTCTTGCCCCTCCCCCCCCCCCCTTCTTATTGCCATAATTTCACGAACCACGTTCTCCCTCAAAGGTTACATCATTTGTGGACAGCCCCTTACTAAAAAGCCAACATTCTGCAGGCATGGTAAAGCGCCACAGTCCAGGACCCGAATGATGGCAAGATGTTTTTGGTATGGTTTTGTATAAAAATGGTGCAGTTTTTAGCAAGTACTGAAATATCACTCATGAAAATTCAATTCAAATTGCAAAAACGTGTCCAGTTAAAGGACTCTCTCTTGCTCATCTCATTTAGATTTTTTTAGTTACTATTTTACAATTTTTATTGAACAAAGTATTTACTAAGCAATTTCAGTAAACCCCTCCTAACGGACACCCCTCTTATGCGGACAATTTTAAATTCCCCGATTCCAAGGCAAATAACATTATTAAACCTTTGTCCTGCGGACACCCCTCTATTGTGGACAAAAAAAAAAAAAAAAAATGTTACTATACTTTTTCGAAAGCCGTAAAAAAAAACCAGGAAAGTTACTTATACTTTGTCTTGGGGTGGAGGATAGGAATGAGGAGAGCATGACAGATTCAACGTGCACCAGCCACCTTTAGCGAACACGGATGATTTTCGACTGACAAGCGCCTTACCGATTGCGAAGAAAGACCTCATTTTATAGGAGTCGTAGAATTATGGAATCTTAATAATGTAAACAAAATATTTCTCTTCCCATTAAATTAATCATTGAGAAGTATCGTTTATCTTATCTGAATCCCTCTCAAACATCAAATAAAGCATCATACTTAACTTCGAATGAAAATTTTCCCGCCGAGAACTATATTACTAATAGAATCAAAACAAAAACTGAAACTCTCGGCTAGATTGGCGACGTTACAGATGCCAAGGTGCATTGTCAGTGTTATGCTTATGATTTTTGGAACCCTGGCAAATGCAATTTCTTTTTCCACATTTTGCGCTGTGGTCTGACGGATTTATGAGTGATAGTCATTTATTTTCAATTCTAAACATAAATTTTTAATATTTATCAATAGCTAAATCTTAATAATTTAAAATGAATGTCCCTTTTTGATTCACTTTCCGACTGAACTATATTTTAAAAATTGAAAAGTTTGTGCGTAAAGATATTTCTAAACTTTTGGGCCCCCTTGTGGCTCGGGCCAGTGTTGGGCATTAATCAATTATTTTTTCAGTTGCTTTGTTAATTGATTAAAAAAGTAATTGCAATTAAATTATTTGCAATTAAATTAATTGCAATTAAATCAATTGCAATTAAACTATTAATTGTACTTTGCAATTAATTTAATTAGATTAATGTACGTTAATCGCTTTTCACAATTAAAATAATTGCAGTTAATTTTTTTTATTGTTTTATGAAACAATTAAAATTAACAATTAACTTAATGTATCAATAGGTACAGGGCAGCGTACAGAGTTCAAAGTATTATTCGAATTCGTATTTTCGTTCAGTGTTGATTGCTCGCTCGCCGCGTGAACTATTCTCGTCTTGGCAAGTTTTTTCCCCACGTAAATGTTTGTTTAAATTCAGTGTTTTAAAATTGTGCAAATCATTGTTTTATAGTTTAACCTGTAACAGGGAAAATCAGAAAGAAGGACATAACAGGGGACGTAAGATCTCAAAGACCGCTCTGTTTACTTTTCTTTTTTTTAATCGTGTAGTTAAGATGCATTTCTGTAATTTCCCTCAGATGTTCTTCGGACTTTTACTAGTACAATTTTTTTTTTGATGAAATATACGTTTTTTGAGGATATTTTGCTTGAGTCATAAGACTTTTTGAGAAAAGTCATATGCTGCAGTAAATAATCTATTATTCATTATAAAATAACAGATACATGAAATTCACCGCCAGCTTAACTATTTCCAGCCGAGGACTGCAGCTTCGTTCTTTTTAGTTTTCATCAGCCAAGCATAGGAAAATGCATAAGCTGGAGATGGAAAACAACTTAAGGAAGCCAAGAGTGCCAAACAAACTGGTAGTTAATATAGAATTAGCGCAGACCAGACGTGTGACCGAAGTAATGGTTCGGTTCAACTCGAGTATTTCATATATTTCTGCTTTAGCTCTGGCTATTGGGCGGTAATTTACTGAAAGTTACTGATATTTTATTGATATTTTATTTGTCGCTAATATGTGTATTTAAATAGATAGTAATATGGTACCCGTTTAGCGTCCACGTTCCAAGTAGACCTGCCGTCTGTGGAATATATTGTACAAAACCAGTAATTTTTTTATGAGTTAGTTTTAATTAAAATTCACAGAACAATCAACAATTGTTAGATGTAGTAAACTGCAATTAACAATTGTTAATTGTAGTAAACTACAATTAACAATTAATTAATTGTTAATTGTAATTTTCCTTAATTACAATTGATCAATGCAATTAAAATTTGCCCAACTCTGTCTCGGGCCAACAGGTGTATTTTCTCTCTCCCCCCCCCTGCATGTTCCTGGTCACCGGTAGCGTTAGCAGGAGGAATGAGGTGCGATTTTTGAAGAACTCATAGTTTTATGATATCGTAAAAAGAATTTCTAAATTAATTACTATATATCTATTTCTAGCGCTCAACAGCAAATACATTTTCCGAAGCGGACAGGTTTTAATTAAAGTTTTAATAGCCTTTTCCTACTGTTTTATTTGATTGACTCAAAACTGTTTTGAACAAACATGATTTAAATAAGCGGCGGCCACACTATAACAAAATAACTGGTTAACTTAAAATTTCGCCGCGTAAGAAATATTACTGGCCCCTGAAGCAAATCCTTTTAATGTATAATAACAGGAAGAAATTTGGGCTTAATAGTACCTGGTTCATAGACTTGATTGCCTTAACTTTTAACTTGTTAATTACGTATTTAGGAAGTACACATGACCTCCAGAAATTAAAAATTTCAGACAACAATTAATTTATCGTCCCCAACGAATCTTGTCCTCTGGAGATCACCACGGTTGACTCATCCTGAGTAGTACTTCGTAACTTAATGAAAATTCTTTCTTTTTTTATATGTGTTTGCTGCCAACACTAACTGGTAGTTATATCAAGTAATTACTCTAATGTGATGTACTTACAATTTACACATGAATTAAATATGCCAGTGTATAAAACAAACAAAACACTCAAGTGAAATATAGACATTGTTCTTCAAAATAGAATAATTTGTCGCTTCAAAAACTATTTCCTTTCCCTAAGCTGTTAACAAAAAAGGCAGAAACTATTGTTACCAGAATTGAGTTCAGATGGCGCTGCATACTCATCCTTTAACGCTTTATAAATAGGCTTCCATCTGTCTGAAATTCTGGGGATGAAAATTTCAATATCAGCCAGTCGTTTTATTTTTGGGCACTCTGAAATATCGCATCACATTTTTATGAAAAATTGATTTATTTAATAAATAAAGATTTTTCTGTTGTCAGTCTATATCACATTAACATGCGTTGTAAAAATGCTTTTATTTCAATCAAAATGTGTGAAGTTACACTTCTTAATACCCCCCCCCCCCTCTTATAACACACTGTCACTATTACCCCCCTAAATACGTGCCATGATCTGTGGCAAAATCCATAAGATGATGAGAGAATGTTGCACTCAATGCCTCCGGAAACACACTTCTACTGGAGTCTTTCGAAGCTGATATATTTATCTCCTACGCTTCAGCATTACTTCTTTCTATATGTATTTGCTGCCGATTCTGACAGGTTGTTATATCAATCTATTAGTCTAATGCTGAGATTCTCAAACGGTGGGTCGTGACGCCCAAGGGAGTCGCGGGGTTTGGAAGAAAAGATTAAAGAATATTAATTTATTACTGTGTTATTATTAAAATTAAAAAAAGTACACATAAAGCTCTAAAGAATACACATTCAAGTTCATTTTTGTTTTTTATTATTTAGTGGAATACATGAGCTTATTTGGAATTAACCAATTTTTTAATGTCTTTTCCAGTGTCATACGATTTCTTGATTTTGTTTTTAAGTTCATCATTATGTTTGTTTCTTTGTTTTGTTATGTGTGTTTCGTTTTCGTATTGCATGCAATAATAGAACTTGAAGGAGCGCAAAGTCAGTAACTGTCATAAAACTACTGCAAGTATATAGAATCAGTAAGGTCTACTACTGGTACTACTGGGAGGTTTCGAAAAGATGCGAAGTGGGGTTGTTCGCAGACGATTTAGTGCTATGGGACTCTGGCCCTGACATCAATAAACTGGAACATTGCATCAACTCTACACTCAATGAAGTGTGTGGTTTCGCAGAGGGTCACAAATTGTGTTTTAACCCTTCCAAATCTACAGTTAGTTTCTTTACAACAAATAGGAGACTTTTTAACTATCAGCCAAAAATCTATATGAATGCTCATCCGCTTGCGGTGGAAAAGCACCCTAAATACTTGGGCTTTGTTCTGGACAGCGAAGTTACTTGCAATAGACATATCGATCACTTAATTCAAAAAAGCAAAAAACGCTTAATGATCTTAAAATATATTTCAGGGCGCGACTGGGGTGCCGACTCTAAAACTCTCAGAACTACTTACATGGCCCTAATAAGGCCTATTCCAGAATACGGCTATCCAGTCTACAGCTGTGCCTCAAACACCAACTTACAAAAGCTTGAAAGGGTACAGCTTAGTGCGGCTCGTATTATTACAGGACTTCGTAATAGTTGCCCAAATGAGATAGTACTATATGAGGCCGATCTGCAACCTCTCAGCCTTAGGAGAAAAACTAATTTGGTGAAATATTTCTCAAAGCTCACCAGTTATGGGACCCAGAATCGAACGTCTGAGTTCTTGTTGGGGTGGACCAACAATAAAAGATTAAAGAAAAATAGCCCTTTAAGCTTGGCTGACTCAGACAACTTGATATCAAAAAATGTAATTCAGCATAGTTTGAAACAGAGCATTAATCCCTCAATTGGTTTAAACAGAGTCTACTTCCACACGGATCTTCCTTTCCAGGTGAACAAGAAATCAGATGCACCGGCTTATTTGAAACAATTGGCTTTGGAAGTGATAAACAATATCCCTGAGGACTCTATTATAATGTATACGGATGGTAGTAAGGATGAACGTAACTGCTCTGGTAGTGGTGTTTATATTTTATTCCAAGGGTGTGCAACAAAATTAAGCAGAAGAAATCCAGACTGTTGCTCAGTGTTTAGAAGCGAGCTTATTGCTATCGATGAGGGGCTCGGTTCAATTTTGTCTTCTCCCGGCTCTTCAGCCGTTTGGATTCTGTCAGATAGCCGAAGTTCCATCCAATACCTCTCTAATTGGCATAAAGTGGGTGATGGTACTGGTGTTTCTATTATTAACAAACTGGAGCATATTTCTTCTTTTCGAGAGGTGCATTTTCAGTGGATTCCATCTCATGTTGATGTTCACGGTAACGAGATGGCCGATATCTTGGCTAAAAAAGGGACTGGTGAGCCATTATATACACCTGATTCTTTGACTTACTTGGAGCTATTTTCTAAGGCTAAAAGAGATGCAAAGTCCTCCTGGACTGTCCCTCCTACCCATAATTGGTACCAGGCGAAGTGCCCGGGAGGTGCATTATCTCTCAAGTGTGGTAGGCGAGATCAGACGACCATCAGTAGGCTCATTAGTGGACATCTAAAATCATTGACTTATCGCAATGGAAAAAAGACTTTTCCAACCTGTGTGAAGTGTGCCGATCATCAGGCCACCCCTGAACATATACTGAATTGTCTGGGACTTTCAAGGTTGGATCTTTTGGCGGATCCAATGTTGGTGTTGGATTTTTTGAGAGTGACGAATTTCATAGACCTGGTTTAGCGCTGCTAAACACCGGAGATTTGCAACAACACTGTCTCTTGTCATAAAATAATTCAAGAGACAAAAATTCATGTTAATTTTATTAGTTACTTGTGTTTCTAAGGCTAAAACTTAACCATTTGTATAGTTTTTAGTTATTGTTTTAGGGTTTAGACAGAGTTAACACTTTGGGAGGTCGACAAAATACTTAGTCTAAAAAAGGATTCGCAATGTCTAAAAGTTTGAGAATTCCTGGTCTAATGTGTTTACTTTGTATGTTTTAAAAGTAAACATAAATTTGAAATCATCTACAAGTATAACAATAACAAATCACTTTAGAGTTGAATTGATGTGTAATGTATCATGGGAAAGTCACTAATAAGCAATCTTCGAAAGAAGAACATTACATTTTCTAGAAGTTGCTGAATGTAGTAGAGAAACTTTTGTGCTGTAAGTGAAGTATTCTAAAATAGTGATGACTTTTTTGATGTTGCGAGGATGAATGAGTGTTTGACGATTCTCAGACATTGTGGTCAATTAACAATTGGATAAATGAAACAACTTTGACTTCAATACGCTGTAACTGCTTTTTGTAAAGCATTTTATTTTACAAAAACAATATATATATATATATATATATATATATATATATATATTTAAAAAAAATACGTTGCCATTCAGTTTTCTATTATCTAGTGCACAACAGTTACTCTGAAAATATACGGATTTTTCTTGTGAGGGGGCAACAACTTTTACCAAAGCCAGAGTAACATTTTGGCTTGATCAAGCCCAAGGCTTAGAACGTGATTTTCGATCTGACATTGAGCAAAACAATGGACTACATGTGTCAGCTTCGCGAGCTGCATATGGGCCACGGGCTGCATGTTGGGCACCACTGGTCCAGAGTGTTAACCTAACTCAATGAAACTAAAGAACATGAAAAAAAAAACAAAAGAAAAAAAAAAAAAAAACGCGTAAAAATGTACTCGAGAAAGCTAAAGAAGGGAAAAGTGTTCGGCGTTTGGGCAAGGAAATACTATTAATAAGTGTGAGTATATTACACCTTACCTACTGAGTAGTAAGATAACACTCATTTGACCTGTATCTCATCAAAGGTAAAATTCAGTTTGATACGGTACACTGTAAAAACAATTCAGAAACGTGCATGGATATAATTAGCGCCCGATTTCTGTCTGTAACGTATCTTGCAAACACCCGGAAAGCAGATGCATAATAATAGCTTGGCGCCTTCTTGATGTACTTGAAAATCTTTGCTCCAGCAACCACAGCAAAAGCTAAGACAGATTTACAAGTACTCTTACCACGCAACATATTAACCAGCATTTGCTTGCATACCTACGGAATCCAAAGCCTTACTCGCTTACATGGGCAGCTTTGTCAATCTAAACCAGATATTACCGGATTGAAGGCGATCAACTTAATAAATAAACTTATTTATTCTTTAAACTGGTTGATAAAATATTGTTCACAACAGTGAGAAGTCAGCATTTGTGCAACTTGTAGCAATTCAGGAAACTTTTTAACAAAGATACTTGATTTTCACAGGAAATTGATATAAAACCTGTGAAATCCCGGAACATGAAGGGCGCCCATATAGGGGGGCAAGGGGGGGTCAAGTCCCTCCTTAGAAATTAGAAAGGGGGTCAAGCCCCCCTTTAAAAATTAGAACTTCCTTGTTTTTAGTGCTTTTTTCTTTGCAAAAATGTAAAAATATTTCTTTTCCAGCCATTAAGGAATAATTTATTAAAAATGTCAAACTTTAATAACTTTTAATCTGTACTGAAATCGATGTCTATGGAGAAAATATCCTGCTAAACAATGAGGAAAATATCTGAGTCCCCCCTCCCCCTTAATATTTTGCATATGGGCGCCCATGAGGAACATAAGCTCGAATCTAATCTGACGTTTCGGAACATTTCGAACCTTTGTTATTGTTATTATTACTATAGTTAATTTGTTGCAATTTAATTGTGGCGATATCAAATGCTTTTACGTGGTTCTATAACAGAGAACATTGTGTAGTAACTTTTAAAGTGAGCCATATTACATTATTAAATTTAAGATACTTATTGTACTGTATATTCTCGAATGTTTGAGTAGGCTGAGGGAGTGCAGGGTGCAGGTCCCTTTATCTGGTATCATTTAACAAGAATTTTTGAAACATAATTCAACCGAAAATGGCTTAAACCATTAGGATACAATTACATGTAATCAAGTACTCGTTATACCAGTTAATAAAGAAAAAAAAAAGACAAGAACACACAAAAATGAACAATCAGTAGTGTGTTAAAATCATTGCATAGCTAAAATCAGCGAAAAAAATCTCACGGATAGAATACACTCAAACAAAATAATCGATACACCAAGAAGTTGTCAGAATGAAACAAAATTTTACAATCCGACGGACAACATTCATATAAGAATGTGATTAAAAAAATGAAAGCAAAATGATCCTTAATGGGGTCGTTTCCAAAATTTTAAAAGTATTTTTTTCTGAGAGCATGTTTAAAAACAGAATTTAACCATTTTTTAAATAATTTGACCAAGTTTAACATTTTAAAAAAGGTACTTTAAGCGACGCGTTCATTGTTTACGCTTCTGCTGATGACATCACAAATGATGAACTGCCATACACTGTTGTCATTAGCAGAGCGCAATATTTAATTCGTTTCTTGATTATCATAACGTGGAAACGTGGTAGATAGATCATTACAACCTATATACTAACTATATGTAGGAAAGAGGTGGTGGATAAATACGCCAAAGCACATCCTTTGTGACGTCATAAAGACCACGCCTTATTTTCAAAATCGAACATTTTGAAAAATTAATTAAAAATTAAACGTTTTTTTTTTTCCCCTCGCTCCATGTTTTTTTTTTTTTTTTTTTTTTTTTTTTTTTTTTTTTTTTTTTTTTTTTTTTTTTTTGAGCAATCACGATTGCTTATTGTTCGCATTTGACTGTTTTTGACGTTCCTATCATTTTATTTTCCCACCACCACCCTCTGCACCATCACCGACGACTGGGTCCTCACGATGCTGCACCTATAGCGAAAGCCGTCTCCAGGTTGCATCCATGTCCTACACACACGCGCATACATACACAACTACACACACGCACGCACACACACACACTCAAACACAAACACACATACACAAACACATAAACACATACACACACGAATACATACAGACACCCACACATACACACACGAATACATACAGACACCCACACATACACACAAACATACACACACGAATACATACAGACACCCACACATACACACAAAAACATACACACACGTACACACAATTACCCGCACATTCGTGCCTGCACACAGACACAAACACATATGCCTACACACACATACACATAACCCGTACACGCAAACACATACCCCCACACACAAACACACACGCCTACATACACACACTCGTGATTGCGAAAAACATAATTTGAATTCAAGATGTCAAAATTCAAATTTTTTTTTTTTTTTTTTTTTTGCCTATTCTATCAAATTCAGTGACTAAAAGTTGTACTTTTGACTGAAGGAAATAACCTCAGTGCAAAAAAAAAAAAAAAAAAAAAAAAAAAAAAAATCCGAAACAAATGAAGGTTTTAGTACCATGTTGGTTCGCCGAAAAGAAATACTTCAAACTTTACTTTCGGCAAAAAATATGTAACTGAAAATGCCTTGAATCTGAAATAACTTGTTGGTTCGAGATAATTAATTTCCAGAAACATAAACAAAAATTTCGTGAAATGGAAAATTGTGTCACGTAACCCTAACCATTCTTATCTTATTCAAAATGAGGAATCAAGAAAAGCAAATAAATTAATTAAACGAAAATTGGAAAGCGAGAGATAAGCTTTATTAAAACCCGAAATACTCTGCGTTGAAAAAATCTGTTATCGTAAGAGTTGCAACTTTATGCATCCAATTAGAAAAATAAAAGAACAAAAAAAAGGCTTGAATATGAATTCTTCAAGCAGGAGGGAAAATAAAAACATTTCTTAACTCCAGCTGTCACAAGTAGGTGGACAAAAAGCGCATCGTGTATGTTTACAACGAAGCGTGGGAAAAAAAGTAACATAAACTACTTTTCCCTAAATATAGAGATTAGAAACGAGGTGAAAAGGAGAAAGTTAAGATAGATTTCCGCAATTTATAAACACGGGGTTGTGATTCTTTTTCCCTTCTAATCTCCCCCTCCCCCAAAACTCAGTTTTCTCTTGAAATGATACTGCTAGCTTTTTACTCCATAAAAGAATGTAGTACAGTATAACTCCAATTTTCCGAATCAACTGGAATCCAATCCATTCGGATAATCCGAAATGTGGATAGTCGGATTTTTCTGAAAAAAGTTCTATTTCAACACTAAAAAAATTCCGAAACGTTACTGGTTATTTTCGTGGAACATTCCGGGATTTAATCAGGGGGGTTTAATCTACTTCACAGGGTTTAATCTACTTCCTGAGAAAATCAAGTATATTTCTCAAAACGTTTCCTGAATTGCTAAAACATGAACGAGTGCTGACTTTTCACTGTTGTGAAATATATTTTTTTGCTACCAGTATAGAGATTGACGAAGCGTGTTTATTAAATAGGTGTGCTTCAAGTCGACCATGGTTTTTCCAGATTGATTACGCTTCCAATGTAAGCGAATATGTGGCTGGTTCGTAGCGGATTAACAAGGACAAAATTGCAGGTAAGGGATAATATGCTTGGTCCTTGCGTTTATGGCTGCTATAAATGGCCTTCTGGAGCTTTTTGGGTAAATCTGGAAGTTTCTAATCACACAATTAACTTAAACCTACCAAATTTTTCTTAAAGGTTCCTGAGACATGACTAGCTGTAACAGGGGGGATTTCTCAACTCTTCAGGAAGGTTACTGACTTTTAGCGGAAAACGTTCCTGGTTTCGGCAAGATATGCTACTGGCATAAATTGGGCACATCAGCTGCCTATTATTTTCAAGAAACGTTTCTGAATTGTGTTTACAGTTAATCAATTAAAGTATGTATGTTGAAAATGAGAGGAAAAAAACCCCTATTTTTAAAAAGCTTTAAGTAGAAAGTAAAGCATACTTATAGTTATCGTACTATGGTACAAAGAACATAATGTACTATGGTATGTAAATGAATGTCATTGCTTGCTGAGCATCTCGGTGGAAGTAAGTTGTTTGACTAACTTCGTGGAGGGAAAGATAAAAGCGCGCGTGTAGACGCAAATCATTATTTTGAATCGCAGTACGTTTTCGCGTTACTCTGAAAACGATTCGGATAATCAGCGATGCGGATAGTTGAAGTTCGGATACTTGGAGTTCTACTTTCTAGTATCTATTTCTAGAATTATAGTTACATTTAAATCTACATTTCATCTAATGTAATTAACTTTATAGTTATATCAGAATTGGAGGTGTATTCTATTAAAGCTTCTGCACAAAGCACTCAAAAAGTAGGGGGCAAGGGGTTCAAAATTACTGGAAATTGTGAAGCATTGAATAAAAACCAGTTCTTTTTTCGGTTTTTCCCGGAAAGACGGATTTCTTGTTGATAGAAATGTAGTTTACTTGTTATATTTCCTTAGAAAACATACAAAATGTTAAATATCTGAAACCATATAAGCAGTTTGTGTTACTTTTTTCTTTTTAACAGAAGTCAGGCCCGTCATTTAGGACGGTCAAGGGGGTCAAATTGCTCCCCCTAACTTTGGGCACATCAACATACATACTTAATGTACTTACACGTAAGTGGGCGTAGTTTCCAGTTTTTTAGTATAATTTACATTGAATACATACCCTTTGCCCCCCCCCCTTCCTGGAAAAATTCGAACTAACAAGCCTACAGAAGTATATACACCAAACTTTTGTCTTATTAAAAAATAGCCAGTAACTTTCTTTGCTCAAAACACTAAAAACTATCCAATTTATTCTAGGATCATTTAATGGTTAATTTTGAATGAGATTTAATTTTTGTTAATAGTTCAATGATCTTGTATGGCAGAAAATACCTTTTTTTTTCCGTAAATTATGAGAATTTGAACAGGAAGTTGCCTTTTTAAAACTAGGTAACAAAACTTACAACCCTGGATAAATGAACTTTATTAGTATACGAAAAAACTGGCACCCGATGAAAGAAGCGTAAAATGAGGGGAAAACACAAATTCAGGGTACGTAAAATCGGAGTTCCACTGTTGTGTGTTTACCTTCCTTTATCTGACTTCAGAATACTTTTTAAGAGATCCCGCACACGAGTTTTGATAGAGCTATTTGTCCAAAGATAACACAGCAAAGCTTTACAAATATTGGTATTATAACATGCTGATAACAGCCTTCAGAATGTTTGCTTTTGTTCTCAGCTGCTGCTTGAGGTATACATTTAAGATATTTCTTAAAATATTAGTAAATATTCAGCAAAACTCGTAGAATTCAAATCGGAGAGATTTGCTTTCAACGTTTAAGAGCAACACAATAGAACCTCACTTATACGTATCTCCGGATTAAATTTGTAGCTTTAAAATTTTTATATTCAGATAAGCAATTTTAAATTACAGTATACTCCCGATTATCCGTGCTAATCACCGGGCGGCGTAGCACGGATAATCGAAAAACACGGATAATCCGAAAAATCATTTAAGGAATATGCAGGGTAACTATTTAAGGGGAAATTAGAAAAAACTAAATGCTCACACAAACCAGGAACTTTTCTTCAAAATTTATTGCTTAAAAAAAATCGGTGATACATTTGTTTTCTTTGTTTGTTTAAATTGTTGTGTATGTCGGTACAAATTTTTTCTTACTGCAATTATTTCTTCGTAATCGTAACTTCTTTTACTCATGTAATCCAATAAATGTTCCACAGACTTTAGAGCAGTAGAATGTGAAATTGTATAATCTTCATGCTCTTCATCTTCGTTTTCGGTGTCATCACTTGCGTTTGATTCAGTAACAAGTTCAATGATATTTTCGTCAGTTAGACATTGAAATCGTGATTCACATTCGTCGCTTTTAAACCACTCTTCGACATTTTCAGCCTCAACTGATTCGAAACCTTCGATTTCTTTAACTTCCTCAATGATGTTATCGATATTATCGATAACATCATCGAAGCTTTAGAAAAGTGTGATTCCGAAATGATGCACGGATAATCCGCAAAACGGATAATCTGGAGTATACTGTATGTATTAAAATAATGTAATAAATACTAAGAACAGAATTGTAAGTGCGCCGAAAATTCCCTTTTCAGTTTTATTATATTTACAGCTCTTGCATATATTGTACAATAAGTTATCTTACAATACAAACACCACTTCTGCTGAACAACACTGTAAAAAAAAAAAAAACCTTCCGAAATGTTGCTGGTAATTTCCACAGCTCGATTCGGGATTTTACAGGTTTTTACCTACTTTCTGTGAAGATTAAGTATCTGTGTCAAACAATTTCCTGAATGACTTCAAGTTGAATACAAACTTCTCACTCGTGGGAAAATTAGTTTTAGCTACCAGTATAAAGTTTACCTGAACGTATTTATTTAATATATCTATTTTTTTTTTTGTATTATTCTGTGTTAGCGCTGACCCAAATTGCAATAAAGCTTTCTTATCTTATCAGGAAAGCGCCACGCTACTACTTAAAGGTGTTTCAAAAATGACTGACACATTTAGAAAAATTAATAAATACTAAACGGTCAGCGATAGAAATATACCGTTTGTTGCATTATTCTTGGGACAACAGTAAATTTTCAGACAGACAAACTATCAAAATTAATTACAATGTTCCTCGACAGATGACGCTACAGGAATTTTAAAAGGTTTGAAAGAAAACGTAGTCTGTAACAAGATCGCCAAAATGATCAGTATATTTGAACATTCAATAAAAATTAAACGGGCAGCGTTGATTTTTCAAATGTATACCGATCTTTTTGGCGATTTTACAGACTGCGTTTTCTTTCATACCTTTTAACATTCCTGTAGCGTTATCTGTCGAGGAACATTGTAACTAATTTTGAAAGTTTGTGTGTCTAAAAATTTACTGTTGTCCCAAGAACAATGCAACAAACGGTATGTTTCTATATCTGACCGTTTAGTTTTTATTTATTTTTCAAATGTGTCAGTCATTTTTGGAACATCCTGTAAATCTTGTATATATGTTTTCTCTGGAGGTTCTAGAAATGTCACTGGTTTTACCGGAGATATTTCTGTATTATCTGGAAAGATTTTAGGATGATTTCAGGAATGTAACTGACTTTTAGCGGAAAACATTCCTGTTTTTTGCAAGATATGTTACTGGCAAAAATTGGGAACATCAGCTGCCTATTATTTTCCCGGAAGGTAACTGAGTTATTTTTACGGAGTGTAAGAATAAAGCTTTCGGTAGATCGCACTTTATTCAAACGATACACGTGTTAGAACCGGAGATTAATTCAGCAGTTTCATTCATTCTTAATTGATTGAAAAAAGTACCGAATTTTACTGAATGTTAAAGTGGACATATATCTACATCCAAAAAGAAACATTATTTGCCATTCAAAGAAAAAAAAAAAGAAAATTAATTTGAATTCTGAAATTTTGAATTCAAATTAGGTTTTTCGCAATCACGAACTGCGACAAGACTCGACTCATTGGAGTTATTGTTTCTAGAAACGGCTCCTGCCCTTCCTCCTGGGCGGATACGTGTGCATAGTTACGTGTGTGTGTAGGCTTGGGTGTGTGCGTAGACCTGTGTGTATGTACGTAGGCGTGTGTGAGTGTATGTGTGTGAAGTCGTTTGTGTGTATATGTGTGAGTGTGCGAGTGTATGTGTGTGAAGTCGTTTGTGTGTATATGTGTGAGTGTGCAGGACATGGACGCCTCTGACCAGGAGAGCGGATAGCTCGGGACCGGAGGAGCCGCGCCTGCAGAGGACGGTGGGCGGTGGTGCTGCTGGTTCAAGCTGAAAAAGGAACCAGACGTCAAAGACGGTCAAGTGAGGACAATAAGCAATCGTGATTGCTCAATAATGCTATACTAGCTCCAAATTTGCCGAATTGTCAGGAAAGATATTGGGAGGTCACAGAGGTCTCCCATTGGTGGTATCCAGTTCAGAATATTTGACACTTATTTAAAAAAAAAAAATCAAACGTAATATTTTAGAACATTCCAACTGCTTCTCCCCCCCCCCTCCTTTTTCTTCCCATAATACTTAAATTTATAAAAATGCAAAGCTTGAAAATATTAATTTTTTTAGGTGCATTTCCGATTTTTTATTCATGAGATACGCATGATGAGACTATGATGGCAGTAACTTTATCTGAAGAAAGCTATGAAATATTTAAAATCCACCCTTTAATTAATTTTCTGATGATATAATTTTGGCACGGGAACTCTCGACGAGAAACAAAAGGTGGGTTGTTAAGGCAGACAGTGCGCGAGGGAACTGTGCTTTGGAACTGTAGCTTATGGCGCCGAAGGTCTCTAGTCATGACTTGGAGGAAACACCCACCATGAGGAAATTAGAAACACCTGGTGGGTAATTGTTATTGAGATGTAGCGGTATTTTTTTCCCGAATGCAGAGTCACACACAGAAAAAGAAAACAACTACGGAGAAAATAAGAAAATAACTGTAGCACGATTGTATTCGCCACTTAATAGTAATAATCAGAGGGGTTGTAGAGAAAAAATCACCTAGAGTTATTTTTCAGGTTATTTTCAAAGAATGCAGCAAGTAAGGTTCAATACATGTTCGCGCTGTTTTTGCTTTTAGCCAAAGTAATTTTACTTTGGCAGAATAGAAAGATATGTACTGTAAACAACAGTACAGTCAAGGCTTTATGTAGAATAACTTATTCTCATTGCGTTGAATGATGTGGACACGTTGGCAGAGTTGAATTTATACCTTTCAGATTTCGATTGACCATTCAAAAACTATTCCATATGTCTACCTCATACAACAGAGAAATTATTTATTTATTTCATTGTCTATTTTAATTTCTATTACTCTTAGAAATTTTGTCGAATGATAAAATACGTGTATGCATACATACGTTCATATCGTCGCCTCAGAGCAACAGTAAGACATATAATCCCAGGAATGACTAAGATATTCTACTGTTGCTCTTAGGCGACGATATATCAAACGCAAAGGAGTGATTCTCGAAAAAATTCCGTGCGTAACGCTAAGTTTTTTTATTTTATTCAAGTAACTATTAATTAAATGTGAAATTAACTGATATGCTTTGATAGTATATTAAACCATGTATTAACCCAACAGCATTACTTTTTGAAGGCTTTGGTTACCTGGAAAAAATAAAAAACTTAGCGTTACGCAAGGGACATTTGCTCGAGAATCGCCCAAAGGAACATTCAGGCTGGGCGTTTAAAAATTTCAATAATTGGGATCATGTTCCGAAATTTGTGGAATTGTCAAATAAAATTTGTAGAATATAGAACTTTTTGGTAGGTCGCAGTAAGACGTCGGACTCGCAACCGAAGGGTACTTTTCTCCGGGATTCGATGCCAGCCGGTTCAAGATCATCCGTGTTCATTAATGGTGACTACAACACGTTAAATATGTCGTAGTCACAAAGTCCTCCAAGTGAGTGAATCAATACCTCTGAGAGTGCTGGACCAAGGACTACTCGGCTTTTTCTCTGGATAAGAAAGCAGAGCTGTCTTTATGTCCCCTTCTAACCGGATTCCAACAGGATGTGCACATTGTTCAAGAAAGAGCATGATGTTCACAATTTAAATCAAACACTATTATTTTTTTTTAATGAAAGATGTGGCGGTATTTTCATGTAGTAATATGCAAAATTCGCAAGTCTTCGTTTTACCTGGCTATTTTCGTTTTTTCAAATGAATCATATTCAAAGTTTGTGTATTCACACGTTTCTTACAAAGAAATCAAAATCCGAATAAGAATGTCATAATTTGATGAGAGGAGGGGGGAGGAGGAGGGGAGGAATCAATATTTATATTAATGTAGTCGTAATTACTTTGTGATAGAATCACATCCCTAACTATAATCAGTCAAAATAATTAACATTTACTTTCTGCTTGTAAGCCAGTTTTTTTTTTTTTTTTGACGAATAAACTCGCACTATCACAACACAAACAAGTTTTGAAGCTTGCGAATGTGAGGGAAAAAAGTAAATGTTTTTTCACATGTGTTTGAATCGGATTGTGTTGAATGCATTCGTAATGTAATAATGTGACAAGAATGATGGATTGTCTTGTTGACAAGTGTAAAGTAATAATCATTCATCCGCTGCGCAGTTTGTGCTCAAAGGAAATCAAGTAACCAGGTTTGATATTTCTTTCCGTTAAAATTTTAAGAACACAAACCTGAAGCATGAGAAAGAAAGAAAGGAAAACACTACTATCCTCGCTAATAATAAGTTAGGAAAGAAGAAAAACCAGTAAAATATTCTCAATTAATATGCTGGAAAATGCAATATCACACTTACTAGTGCTTCTTTTTTATGTCCATATTCGGCTAAAATGTGTCCTTGAGACACTCTTAACGACATGTGACATGTATAGAAGAAAATTGCATTACATCACATTACCCACCGGTTGTGTACCTAAAGTTTTAAACAGCTAACAGGTTGAAGATCTAGGTCAAACGTCAAAGGAATCAAGTTTTATCAAAGCAACTAGAAAGGGGGCAACAGTTCAATTTGAACCCAGCTCCCACCTCTGGAGAGTCTCAAAAAAACTTCAATAAAAATGTGTGTGTGTGTGTATTATTATTATTATTATTATTTTTTTTTTTTTTGAGATTAATATTATGTTGGGTAAGCAAGTGGGTGATTATAAAAATCTAGTAAAAGTTATGCGACCAACTTAACCATTTTTCAACCTCATGTTACTATGTTCACATGCCTTAGAAAAAAAAAAGTTCTCACAAGAATTGAAGACTGAAAATGGAAAACGCAGTCTTCAGTTGCGTTTCCATTTTTTTAATGCGTTTTCCATTTTTTTTTGCATTATGTACTTGGATTAACCAAGATAGGTAACCTTCAAAAACCTTCAATGGCACTTACTGCGCTCTCCGACTCACGGGCTCTAACTCTTGCTCCAATGGCGGACTCTAACAACGTTATTGTAACTAGTACTTTTAGGGTGGATAGGCACATAAATCGTTTACCACAGTGAAATGCTTTGCATTTACTTCATTTTGACGAAAAAATATTATTATTATTATTATTTTGGTACTTAATGCGTTTTTAAATTTCACTCATCAATTAAGCTTAAGGATTCGTTTGATTTCTGTACCTGATAGCCATTCAGCATCTAAGTATTTTTTCAGCAGTAAGTGACCGTAATTTTTGATGTTCGTACAGTACAGTGTCCCTAAGAGTCACAATTTCTGTTTTTCGAACTGCCTACTCATATTTTAATACAGTACAACATCATTTATCTGGACTAACAGGGACCAAAGACAATCCGGATACACGAAAATCCGAGTAATGAGCTAAACACATTCTTAAATAAGCAGACTTATCTTTTATTACAGCAAAAAACAATGATTTGTAGCAAAACTACCTAGAACAGTTTCTTTTGAAAATACTTTATCACCTTTATCACAATAGTTCACCTGCAGGGGTGTCAGATTGACGTTCCAAAAGTACGCAATATTGCTTACTAAATTAGTACTAATTGAAAGTTCTATGCAGAAGTTGCACTTTTAATCAAAACAAAAATCGAAAATTTGTGGTATTTCTAACTCTGTTCTTACAAATCTATAATTTAAAATAATTATTTAAGCAAATATAATTTTTCTTAACCCTACAACATTGATTCGGATAAACGGGAGCCGGATAAACGATATTCTACTGTAGTGTTTTTTTTTTTGAGCAATCACGATTGCTTATTGCTTTCATTTGACTGTTTTTGGCGTGCTATCATTTTTCCCACCGGCGCGGCGTCACCCTCTGCCAGCACCACCCGTCGCGGCGGCCGGCCTCACGATGCTGCTCCTCTAGCGAAAACCGTCTCCAGGTTGCGTCCATATCCTACACACACACGCATACATACCTGCACCAACACACACGCACAAACACACACACACACACATACACAAACACCACCATACACACACATACCCCTACACACATACACAAACACATACTCACACGCATGCATACAGACACCTACACATACAACAAATACACACAACTGCAGACACATTCATGCCTGCACACAGACACAAACACATATGTTTACACACACACACATACACATACCCCCCCCCACACACACATACAAACACACACTCGTGATTGCGAAAAACATAATTTGAATTCAAGATGACAAAATTCAAATTAATTTTTTTTTTTGCATGAGACGAAGGAAGCGCTCCTAAACAACATATCCAAAATTAAGAAATAACAATTTTTAGATCCATCTATAATGTACTATCAACCTGGTTTTCTGCTGTCCTGCCATTTAGGGTCCCTTTGAGCCATGTCAAAAATAGGATGCAGAATAAATCAAAATATTATGCAAATGCAAAATAAAGTTTTGCAGAATAGAATTAGCAACTTTAATGCTGAAAAATAAAATTTCTAAAGGCTGGAAAAACTCCCCTTTCGTACTTTACAACCTCACAAGATTTTTGTGACTTATAACATTGCATGGAATATTTCAATGCAAGATGAGCACTTTCGATAGCTTGAGCACTTTCAACAACTTGGAAAATAGCTTCCAAACAATTAACTTCAGAATCGTTGAATGATGCAATTAGATGTATACAATATTTCTAACTTTCTTTCTTTCTTTCTTTCTTTTTTTTTTTTTTTGCATTAATAAAGAGTAAAATATTTATTTCATCACCTTATCAGGTAAGTGCAGAACTAGGGATTTTAGCTTCTCCCCCCCCCTCTAAATCAAACATACAATAAATAAATAAATAAATAAGCGGCGGAATGTTAACTGGAATTGCTCAAAGTTGCCCTGAACGATTATAACCATTAGAAAAATATGGACAATATATGCTGTCGAATATGAATACCGAATAATATATGCCGGAAGGTATTGTATATATATATATATATATATATATATGTATATATATGGACAAAATATGAACAATACCTTTCGGTATTGTAAATTTTGGTCCCCTACAGAAGAAAAATCATACATCCCGCTATTATACATGTTTTTCAGAATTCGAATCCGGTTTCATTCCGTCCTGTTGAGGATAGGGCTACGGAGTCGGAGGGATAATGACCGATTCCGACAATTTTAGAGCCTTCGACTCTGACACTTTTACTTCAAAACCAGTCCAATTCCGACAGCACTGGCAGAATTGCGGACTTTAAGGGAAAATGACCGATTTCGATTCTTAGAATTTTAAACCTTCGAATCCCGACTCCTACTCCGAAGCCCTAGTTGAGGCAGAAGGAGCGGAATATTGACCACATTCTAACTTTAGCCTCTCATAATAAAAATACCTGCTACCACAATAACACAACCATTCGAACAACGGGTAGAAATTCCAAAATGAGCCTTTGTGGGGTCAATTCCGAGGCATCACGTACCACACAAATCCGATTTTCCACTCCTGGGATATTTACCGACCCTAATAATCGCCCGCCTTTTGGGGTGGCCAGTGCAATTCTAAACACGCGAACCGCTGATTTTCGTATCTCAGCAACGGGGGCTAGTGTCAATATCCTCTGGGGTCAGCAACCTCACGATTGCAGCCGATACATTATTTATGGAAACTGGTGCCGAAGTGGGCTTCAAACTGTCAAACGGTTCGGAAGCCGTCGGAATCCATCCGAAACGTGACGAAGCTTCAAATGAGATGAAAGCTTTACGAGCGAATTCGAATTATAGATGACGTTAATTCCGTTTGCTTTATTGCAACAATGTTACCGACATTTCTGCACTTTATGTCAGACTAACATAAGTCCAAAAATGGCGATTTTCAGGTTATTGCAACATTGTATGTAGACTCTTATTCTGCATTGAATCATCCTTATGTATTATTTCTGTAGCCTGTTTTTGGTTTCTACGCCAAATTTCCCTCAATTCTTGATCGATTTCTTTGATTTACGGCTAATTTTATAGCTTATGGTGCTGGCTACTGACGAAAAATAGACCCAAGGTCTAAAAATTGTTTCTTTTAGCCGAAAAACCTGTTTTAAAGAACCAGAATAAGGTTTTCGTTAAACTCTTAACTTTAATTTGCGCTAGGACCGACAGAGCTGAGTAGCTTGATCGGCAGAGCGTTCTCTTGGTACCAGGAGATTACGTGTTCGGGCCCACGTCCGGACAATCTGCAACAAAAAAATTAGAGAAATATCGCGCATTACATGAACACTGAATTAAATGAATAACATCTATGAGGGAATGGAATAAATGAGAAGGAAATGCTCCTTGCTGATATGAAAACATTCAGTGATTTTGTGCTAAATTACTTCGGAATTGTACGTTTTTTTTTTCTTTTTTAAAGCTTTGGCTCTGGTAAGAAAATTAAAGCATAATGTAAGCGAAAATATAAGTAACAGGTTTAAGATTTCAGACTACAATATAGAATTATTTTTTGTTCAGAAAAAAATAATAAATCGTATATTGAAATATATATTCCTCTAATGAGTTTTTGACTCTTTGTACAAATAAAAAAATTACTACCTCAATTTGAAGGGTAAAATATATTTTTTTTCTTCTTTTTTCAAAAAAACAAATTGCTTATCACATTTTTACTACATTCGAAAAGCTACGCTTAAAATAGAGCATAGTTCAATTTATTTTGTATTTTAACCGTGCTGTTAAATGATGAACACGTGCTGCCATCTAAGTTATAACGGTTCAAGCAGCCTGCGGTAACGAATTGTAAAAATTTTCAAAAATAAAAACATTTCTCTTCAATATCTTATCTTATATATTATTCCCTTCTCATTTTAAAACTTATCACGCTGGCAAATGACGAAAAATAGACTTACGGTCGAAAAATCAAGTTTTCGAAAACGCACCTTGCTGTTTGAAAACCTTGATGCAGCATGTAGTTCTTATGCATTTTTTTTTTTTTTTTTTGCAAAGCTCTAATGCAGTTTTCCAATTTTTTACGTCGCTTTCGGCAAAAAAAAAAAAAAAAAAAAAAGCTTGTGTGTGTTGTATGTGTGTGTGTATTCATATTTTAATAAAGCTTAAAAGCACTGGAATTAGTTGTTTGGTTAAATTGATAAGTTTTTTTCGGTAGAGCGTTCGGCTATAAACTATCTGAACTTTGGGCATTCTTGGGCTGTCCGACATAATATCAAATGTATATTAGTATCACGCATTACATATACTTATAACATACACACGTAATAAAATAAATGCAGTGGGAATGCTACTTGGTGTTTCTACTCCTTTATGCAAGCTACAGTTATCATTCAGATAAGTTGACTGTTAATCGAAGGGTGTTCTTCCTTTTTTTTAAGCTCTGACTACATCCAGATCACTCAGCATAATATACTCATAAAAAAGTATTAGATTTACCTATAGGAAATCCTTTTTGTGCAGAAAAACATTTTCATTGTATGCTGAAATGTAGATGTTTCTAATAGCAGTGTTCAACCTTTTGTACAAATGAGAAAATACTACGCCAAATTAAAACTACGAGTTTCACCCAGTAAACATTTAATTTTTTATTCGCGCAAATACGATATAAAGCATTTAAATTATTATCAACTTCATTAGCAAGAAATCATTTTCTACTCCTCTGCTTTCTGCTGAAAAAAAAAAAAAAAACATTTTGTCTAAGTTCGAAAAATTACACTTAAAAAACGGACTCAGTTCAACTGGTTTTGGTTTTGAATTTTAAGTGTTCGATTAAAAGAGAAACATGTGCGGGCATTTAAGCCGTAACGGTTAAAGCAATCTTCTATGTGAAATAGTTCAATATTCAAAGATAAAAACACTTATTTTCAATCTAAATTATTACTTCTCTAGTATGCTTATTTCAACCGCTACGTAAGATCTTCGTCATTCTTTAATCAAATTCCATGCTTTACGAATAATTTTAAATCGTATCATGCTGGTTAATGACAAAATATAGAAGCATGATCTTATTATTATTATTTTTTTTTGGCAAAAAGCTTTTTTGCCATTTTTTACCACGCATTCCTTCAATGAATAGTTTTCGAAAAGGAAGGCGCAATTGCTAGGTTTGTTGGGGTGTCGGGCTGTTAATTAGAATGGCGCCAATTCGAATCCGTGCCAATAAATATCTCTTTAACGTTTCTTTTTTTTCCTGTCAGATGCTCACATGAGCAGGACTGTATTTGCCACAACCTTTTTTTTTCACATGCACAAATATTGCTTTTTCACGAGTCACTACTCAGCCACTTTTAATGATATTTATGTTTGCATTGAAAATACGTACAACCAAACGTGAGCGATGATCAAATTATCACAGCGTTGTATTTAACGAGGTTTTGTTACTGATGTCTTTCAATTACATGCCTTCTCTTCTGCGCTTACTTTTTTTCAGTTCTTCTTCATAATGTTCTTCCTTTGAAATTTTTAAAAAGCGAAATGCCTTATGAAACGATTCGAAGCATAGTGCGGAGTTCCGCACGGGTCGACTAGTAACAACGTAATTCTATAACTAAAAAAAAATCCTTTATGATTATTTACCAGTATTATGATAACGCCTTTGTGCGCACCACGCAAACGTTTTTACGCTCTCTTGCAAAATAGTGATAATGTGATTTATCTGTGTGTTAGTCTGACTTTGAGGTACAGAGAAACCTAACTTCATCAGAAAAAGCGCGTACATAGACTTCGGTGCGTAAATTTGTAATTGCGCCCCCTTCCCAATAAATTTTTTTTTTATTTTTTATTTTAACATAGTGTTATTTTTACAGAGCGTGCGCCCTCATTCCTCTTGGGGGCTGCGGGGTGCTATGTACGCCACCGCTCATCAGCGTTAGAAAATATGTTTTATTGAATTGAAATTTCGGTTTGCGAAATCCTTATTCTTGGTTTTTCAGTATTTATTGTTTCAATTGAGTTGACTGTCACAGAGGGGATCAACATGGGTTCCGTGGAACTCCGGGGTTACCTGGAAACTTGAATGCAAGGGATCACTATTTACTTAATCAAAGTGCCAAAATTTCAGAAAAAATGATTTTAATTTTAATGAAAGATAGAAAAGGCGGATTGTATGAAAAATTAAATATAAATATTTTGTTATTATCCAGAAAGCATGTTTTATTAAACCAATAAAAACATCATCCCCCACATCTTACCATTAGTTATCTTATGACGATGTTTGTATTGCAATACAGATGTAAAAATAACTCTAAATCTGAGTAGAATAAAACTCTGATATCCTTTCTTTTTTCATAAAGAGGTTCTTTTAAGAAAACGGTAAGCTCAAAAGATTCCACAAAGTATGCAAGGTTGAACAGCTTGGACCAATCTACCTATAAAAATTTGCCTGGTAAGTAGATAAAACCTATTTCAAGAATGTATAAAATAGAAAATATCGTTACACCCTCCATCCTAGGTCACTTTTTCGCACTGGAAGTTATAAACTCCTACAGAACTCATGAAAAGAAAACCACAGTAATTTCGAAAGTTCTTCAACGAAAAATGTCATTTAATGAATCCCTCTCCCCTTTTCTTACCAAAAACAAAATGAAAAATATGATTACACAGTACACACATAAGATTAGTAACATTTTCTCCAAATGCTAAACTTTTTATTTGACAATTTTTTGGAAGAGTAACCATTAATAATCTGTTTCCTGAGAAGAAAAATGTTAAAGTATTTCATTTTTTGATGAAAAAATGATTTTTTCCCTGTAATTTTTCTCTTCTACAAGTCTAGTCGGTAAAATCACCTAAACAAAAATTAAACAAATATACACCTTGTAAAACTAGATAAAAAACAATCCTACAACGTACGAGTCATGTTTCAGAATAACGAAACTGAACAAAGAGAAAACACGGATTTGGCCGATGTTTTTTCTTTTCTTTTTTTTTTCCTCGTTTAGGACGCCATCTTTACATACATACAAATCAAACATAAAAAAAATTCCATTCAGCTTCACAGTTATGCTCGGAACGGTACAAGCATTTAAGCTGTGAGAAGTTTTATATGTGTTGCGATGAAACGTCAAAATAATAATTTTAAAAAATGTTATAACAAAACATTTGAAAGACGTTTTTTATTTTAAAACAAAGAAAGAAAGAAAATATTCATTAAAATATTAAGTAAATCTAAAATGATCACACCCGCTAATTTATTTTAAATTTCATCCAGTTTGGGTCAAGCTTTTGTAGTATTATTTTACATTTGAAAAATTCAACCGAAACAAGACAGTATATACTAGAATAAATTGACATGCATGATCATTTTCGATTTAACTGTTTTTTTTTTTTTTGTCTGAAATGAAATTTGTTTCTGCGTATCTGATTATGCTTATTTTATTTATTTATTTATTTGTATTATTATTATTATTTTTGATAAAAAAAAGGGGGGGGGGGCGGGTGTTGGGCAGACTTTTCCTAATTTAAAAATTATTTAAAAAATACATTAGTTTTTTTTCTCTTTTACATATTTCATTGCTGTTAGGGGGGGAAAAGGCTTCCCTAGACATATTTATTTGGTTATAAGCAAAATGATTTTAAAAAATAATAACAAAAAGGGTCTGTGGAAAAAAAACTATGATTCAGTTTTAAGGATTAAAGTTTGTTATTTTCAAAAATAAAGTTCAAATTTCCAAAAATCATTAATAAATATTACTGAATTATTGTTATTACTATGCTCTTTCCTTTTTATACAAAATTTAAACTCTCTTTTTCGTCATAGAGGAGAAAATACAGTAAGCATTTTTTAAAAAAAAATTACTTTAAAAAATATCTTTATTTAGAAGACAGGTTCTGGTGCATGGACCGTTTTTAAATCCAACATAATTACCTGAAATCCGCTTAATTATATGGAGAATTCTCATTAATCTAGACTTAAACATAGAACGAAACAATTTAAAAAAATCGCACTTTCGTCTGATTTTAATTAAGAAAACTTCGTTAATTGAAGCAACCAAGCAGATAAATTATGTTTTAAATACATCGTCAACTTACGTGAACATGTTTATGTTAGTGAGATTAGATTTTTTGAATTAGATTTAAGACATTATACCTCTATCGCTGAAATTGAGAAAAACAGTTTTAGGGGGGAAAAAATGTCTTTTTGGATAATCCGAAAATCAATATTTTCCTGAAATATGTTTTGATGTACAAAAATGCTTATACGTTTAAAAACTTTCCGTAATTGCATAGAATGATAATCTTGTTTATGAAATGCTTTTTTTTTTTTGATGTCAGCATGTTTTGAAACAACTCGTAAAATCTAGATCTTAAAAGTAGAAAGGAGAGGAAGAAAAAGAGAGAGAGAGAACTGTATTTCTGTTTTCTGGTTTTAAAAATTGGCACTTGATTTTTTTTCCTTCCCCTTCGCAAGCTTAAAAAAAAAAAAAAAAAAAAAAAAAAAAGAACTGAATGCATTTGAAACGTTTTAAAAAATGCAGAAGTTTTTGGAATTATAAAGAAACGAAATCAAAACAAATATAGCCTGTTTGCAATAATTGCAATTAAATTGAAAATCGGCGTTAGTACGTGCCACACAATATGAAATAACAAATTTAATCAATTTATCTTGTCCTTGATCGCCAAATTGAACAAATAGTTATTCACATTAAAAAGGGGAAAAAAAAGTACATTATTTCACAATATACGGGGTGCATCAGAATTATTTGTACAAACTTAAAAAAGAAGTAGGGTACAATTTGCGTAGAATAGACGTAGTATGAAATAATGTAAAATAGCGTAAAATTCACGATCAGGAATAGTAGCAACTTGTTTTGGAAACAGCTCCTTCAAAGGACGAAATGATGAGCCAATAGAGGGCACTTAGCAAGAGTTCGAAACATAATGTAGTACAACTTGATGTACAACTCCGTAGCTGCAATCACTGGACGCCAAAGAACGCTTTGATCTTGAAGTAAACGTGTCACATCTTTAGTCCCAAAGTTGACTTAATTTTTTTTTTTTCGGTCCTCACAGTATTTATAGCTGTTACACATTTTGTTTTCACAATGAAAAAAATACTCTACTTATTGATCTGCAAAATTAGAACTACCCCCCCCCCCCTCCAAAAAACCCCTTATAATCTTCTAGATATGAAAATATATGTTAATTAAAATTTTGCTGCTCCCTCATATGGGAAGGATCCAGCTCCAGGCTATCAGGGCCGCACAGAGCCAAGACGGGTTTCTTGTCAGTAATGTCGCCGGCTCCTCCCGCCCACCAAAAAAAAAAGAAAAAAAGAAGAAGAAAAAAAGAAAAAAGTGGGAAAGGAGAAAAAAGGGGGAAAAAGAAAAGAAAATAGGGGAAAAGAAGAAAAAGAAAAGGGGTGGGAAAAGAAGGAAAAAGAAAAGAAAAAGGGGAAAAGGAGAAAAAGGGGGAGAGAAGAATAAAAAGAAAAGGGGCGGGAAAAGAAAAACAATCAACTCTATTTTAAGTGCCACAACTGTAAATGCCAAAAGAGTAAATTTTACTTAATCTTTACGTTTTCTCTAATTCGGAGCCCCTCCCTCCCCCATTTTCTTTCTACCTTTCTTTTTCTTTCTTTCTTTTTTCATTTCTTCTTTTCTTTCTTTCTTTTCTTGTGTCAGTTTCGCCGGACCTCTAGTTTGCGACTAGGTTGACATGGCCTCTCGTCGGGCCTGCAGGCCACTTGTCCCGATTCTCTCTCATAAAATAACCCCTGGCTGAAGCAAGATCATAAGAAATTCTTGTGATGCAAAATTATTTAACGCAAAATCTTAGCAAAAAGTGCGCAATGTGGGGTTCAAGGCTACAGCCAACACCTGGAAAGCAAGAGGTGAACAGCAAGGTGAAAAGAGAATCCTGTTCCTCCCTTAATCCAATCCGTCACGCAGACTGACCCCACTCGTATTATGTGCTGGCATGCAATGCAAACGATCCCGCAACAGTTGGTTTGATCCAAGTCAGGTGAGGTTAAAAGTTAACCATAAACTTAGCAGACGATAAAGTCGTGAAAAAGAAGTTTAAAACAAAGCGATCCATTTGTCAGAAATGGAAGTAGATGCAATTACCCATACCAGGATTGAAGGGGAAGAACAAGTGGAAGAGTATGGAGTGAATAAGAGAAAATCGGTTGTTGAGTTTTTGGTTCGTTTTTTTTTCTTCTTCTTTGATTCACATGTAGTTTTCTTTCAGTGCAATGTGGAAGTGATAGCAGTGAAGATGTAAGGAAGTTGTGATTGTTAAATTTGCCATTTTTTCTTTTATTTCTTTCTTTTTTTTTCTGCTGCTATTTTCCGTTTCGTCGTCAGTGTGGTCCGTTCCAATTCAACTTCTTCAATTTAAGTGGATCTTGTATCGCCATTAACAAGCTTTTTGTGGATGAAAAAAAAAAGGACACTGGACTGCATTGCAGAGATATAGCTAGGTTTATTTCAAAGCTTAAAAACGCTCCTTGACAGTTTTTAGCCGATTGAAATTCATTTTGGGAGAGCGAAATAAACGAAACCATAAAAGTGATTAATTATTTTTTAGAAAAAAAAAAGAGAAGAACTAGCAAACATTCTACAGAGGAAATGGAAAATATCAAGGAAAGATAAGATGTGTATTCTACCGTGAGTAGGTAAATTGCAGTATTTGCAGAAATGAGTTTTCGAGATTTTTGAAGAAACGCGTTTTGGATTCAGTATTAACAGTAGGAAAGTGTTGGAATTAGACTTTTTATCAGCGAAAACTAAATAACCATGCTTGCACAATAAAGCTAACGTACAAGAGATGAAAAAAAATACTTAAATGAAATTACTGCTTACTGCAGTATTTTAATTCGTTAGATATTTCACGTAACAGTAACAAAACAATCAAATGTATTGTTTTAAAAATTTCAATTTTTTTCCAACTTCCACGATTATAATTTTTTATTTTAAAGGACAAGTATACAAAGTATAAAATTTTAAGTATACAAAGAGTGAAAGTGTGCTGAATTAAGTTTTAGAGGCAAATTTCCAATTTTCAATGCGTGAAATACGCTTGATAGAGACATTAAAAATGTCTCAGACTGTACATAGAGAATATCAGGTGACATTTATTATTCTTTTCAAACAATGTCACCGTTTATCCAACCATTACATCCTTTAGTTGTGTATTTGGTTAGCTGATTGCTTGGGTAAATTGCAGTGGTGTAGTAGAGGGGTGTCCCCAATTTCTGAATTCATTAAATTCTGCTCCGAAGCGCTGCCCCACCATTTTATACACCACTGGTTTAATGAACAAGAGCCTAATATGGCTGTACTGCGCCATTTTGTGTTTGACTTTCAACTAATAAATTGAGTATATGTGGCCCTACGAGCTTGAGGACTCGAATATCTATACTTTTAATAATCTTAACTAATAATAAAACTGAAAGTCTAAACTCTGGATCTCTGTCTGTTACTGTTCTTCTTCTATTCAAATTTTAAGAACATTTTACCGAGCAAATTATCGTAACGTGGACGAACAAATTACCATAACGTGGACAAGAAAATTACCATATGCGTTCATGGGTGAGCAAGTTAACATAGCAAAATGGCGAGAAATTCATCATCCATTATTTGTAAATATACATAACACTCCAGTAGGCGAACCAAATGACCTTTTAATTTTCTACTACGGGCAAAGCCGTGCGGGTACAACTACTTGTTACAAAAAAACTTTTAAGAGCAGCATGAATCCTGGAGATTTACAGTTAGATTCAACTATCTTCATAATCAGTTAAATTCATTCTTGTCTCCAATGCACAGAAACATAACGACCTCCCGAACTCTAAACAAAATGGTCACTCAGGTTAATTGAGCACGGTTCTGAGCATCCTCTTCATCTCTTATGACTGTCAAGCGGAGAGTCATACATCATTTCTGGAAGGGGAGGTGACGGTTCTGAAAGTCACCAGTGGGGGTAAGGGAATAGCGTGAAAGTGACGTCACAGTCCTTTAGCTTATGAAGAGGATACTGCGATTTGTCAAGTGTTTTTCTGTGACAGATTTATCAAGACATATGGCCTTTTTCTACACCGTCATTTAGAGGCTTGTTAGAAATTTGAAGAATATTTGTAACGAATATCTCTATTGCAAAACAGGGGCTCCCTGATGGGAGGTAATGAGCTGGAAAATATTGTTAGATACTTGAATTATTAGAAAGAATTTTGAAAAGAAAACGGAAAGTAGCAGAAGAAACTAACAAAATCAGATTCGATTTATTATACATTTCAAACCAAAAGTTTAAAGAAAAGCAAACACAAACACATCCTAAACAAGAGGAAATTGATGAAAGGTTATGTTAATATTGTAAAAAGAGTCGTCTCTCGAAAAGAAACTACAACTAGTTGTAAAAAAAAAAAGGCTGCACTAAATAAAAATGAAACATACCCACACACACACAAATGATGTATCAAAAATTAGAACGCAAGTCACCGAACTATTTGAAGATGAAGGACTCTGAAACAATTAGAAGAGATGTACTGAGTATTCGAAACAATACCACCTACCAGCGTGAATTCAGATTGAGTGTTTGCAACTGAAGGAAGTTTGTGCTCAATATTGAGTCCCAGGCATTGCGAAATTTGATCGATGCATTATGCTTCTTATTATTTTTTATTATAAATTCTTCATTTTATACTGGTTCACAGTAATTTTTCATACTTAAAGCCCTTTTTGTATTTCATTATGAAACATGGCAACGAAACAAGTATGTTTTATATCATTTCTTGATAAATTTCTAATACCGTTATTCTACCCTACCGGTATATTCATGTATCGTGTTTCAAAAAATACCGAATACGGACATTACATTTTGGTTCTGATACTGCTATCACTAGCTGTACAGTACAATAAAGCTGCTTTTTTGATTCAGAGAAGTGGGAAATTCTACAAATGTAAGTTTCAACAGTTCTTTTTTAATCACGACCAAAGCGGATCCAGAAATATTTGTAAGGCGGGTCAAGTTTCAATGGCCGGCGTTATATCTCCTACGTAAAAAAGCTTATTTATCTTAAGCACCCATACTCCTCTCCCCTCCCCCCATGAGATGAAAACCCATTCAAATACTCCATTCCTACATTTTTTCAATGGTTAAGCTCATTACAGATTATTGTGCTGCTGAAAATGAAAAAAAAAATAAAAAAAATAGCAATAGCCCATTCAAACGAACCCAGTCAATCCTTTGAACTGTGACGCGCTGAGAAGAAATACCTTACAGAACGAGGCAAAAAAAAACAAGTTAACATTGATTCCATGTAATATTTTTTCGAATCTAAAAATTTGAAGATTGGTGATAATCATAATAAAATTCTTGTCACAGGGGGGTCAGATGACCCTTTGACCCTCCCCTGAATCCGCCCCTGTGACTGATACTTCGTACCCGGCCGGTACGGCGCACCATACTTCCTCTCTTAAGATTATATAATAGTGATACTATATTAAGAGCAAATAGTAACGATGTTGTAAATGTCAACGCTTTCTTATATGCATCTACTATGTTCCGGATTTCCGATTAAGTTCAAGAAAATATCGTGAATGGATCTTGCTGTAAACGATAAGAAAGAGTTATTTTATCCTAACGAATTCATTCACTTCTCTTAGTAAAGTGATAAAATCTTTTTTTCTTAGGTACAGCGGAAGTTGGTTTGCGTATTTTTCTGTGGTAATGTGTAATTGTGGTTGCTGTAGAATGCAAAACTGAGTGAGGGAGGATCGAGGTGGGGGGGGGGGGGATGCCTCAACTTCGTCACTTATATGAGGAGACGTTTTCTTTTCAATTTTTAAATACAGTAGGGAAGAGAACGTTTACTTTCTGCAGAAACAATTTGTGAGAAAACCAGGCTTGTACAGCACAAATTGAAAAATATAAGGTGTTTTTAGTTTTGCCAGAGACGCTCCCTACTTGAATTTTTTGGAGAGCAGAAATTCTCAATTTGCCGAATCGAGCTCCAAATTTTGTCGAATGATGATCATTTTGACGAACATAACACCAAATTTCGCCGACTAGAGCGCCAAATTTTTCCGAATGATGATAATTTTGACGAATCGTCAGACAAAATTTGCCGAATAATTAAATTTTTAGGAGGCCACAGTGACCTCCCGTAACCTCTCATCGGAGTGCCTCTGAGTGTTGCACAGACAAAGAAAATTTATTTAAAAACTTTTTAAAAGATTACAAATAAAAATATTTTTGTAAATTATGAACCTCATCTCATCAATATTACAATATTGTATTAGCTAATGGCATAGAGATAGCGCAAACATCGAAAACTGAAAAAGACGTCAGTGAAAGAAAATACTCTAAGGGGCGCCACGACGGGATCTTAATGGTCAATTCCCCTGAAGCTTTGGTTGTAACATATATTTCCAATTCTAATATGACAGTTTATATCCTTACAAGGGTTTTTATGACCGAACCCTCATTCCAGGGGTGCCCCCCCCTCCAATTTTAATGACGCAAATCCCCCCGCCCATTTTTCTCCACTCTATTTCCCTTTTTTATTTTAGCTATCCTTTTTTATTTTACTTATTTTTTAAAAATATTTTAAACTATCTTTTTTTTTTATTCATTTTTTAAAAATCTTTTTTATTTTCTTATTTATTTATTCAGTTTTAATTATTATTAATGGTATTTTATGAGAAAAGTTCTGTGCTACGCCGATGACATACACACAAACTAAATACAAATAAATTTAAAAAAAAAACATTTTAAAATCCCCCCCCCCACTTATTGAAGCATTTTGTAAATTTGAATGGCGCAACTTGCGCCATAAATTCCCCCCCAGTGTGTACCCCTGTCTCATTCCCCCAGAAGGTTATCTCTAGCTGCGCTAATGTCTGCCGCAATGTTGAAAATACAGTGAAGCACCGTTTAGACGTTTTTGAAGGGACTGTATGAAAAAGGCGTACAAACGAAAAAACGTATAATAGGTATAGGGTGTACCCTGCAAAGTCGAATGTGTATTAGACTTTGCAAAGTCGAATGTGTATTAGACTTTGCAGGGACCAATTTTAAAAACGTATGATTGATAAAAACGTATAAAACAGAAACGTATAAACGGTGCTTCACTGTAGTCTAAATCTTCTCAGAACTGCGAAAGGCGCTCGCGTAGCGAGTAGCATGCATGTATTACCGTCGTAAATAGCAGTTTTTGAAATAATGGTCAAAATTAAAAAATATGTTTGAATCTGAAGCTGTTTTTTTTAATGAATTTTCTTTAGTAATGCAAACCCTTATAAACACCCTGTATATTACTCAGGTTTCGGGGTTAATAATAAATACAAATATGTTTAAAAAATGCATAATAAATACAAATATGTTTAAAAATTATCTTTATTTTTCGGAACTGTCAAAGGAATTTAAAGTTACCAGTTTTTAGATGTTTATTTCTTTTAATGAAAACTTAAGCTTGCCTGCATTGGGGGAAGTTCAAAATGAAATCTGTTCAATAAAAGAAGCATTATGTTAGACTACGGAGCGACTTGTAGGTAAAACTTGACAGTTTTTTTGACCCTTGACTTCTAACTTACTCTTCGAAAGAGTTTGTATCAGTTTCGCTAAATACTTCAAAAGAATAATGGAATAAAAAGAGAAAGAGAAAATAAATAAATAAAAAGGGTATACTTCAGTTTTAATTGAATCCGTTTCGCTCAAAATGTATTAAAGAAAAAATGCGTACAAAACTGAAAATAAAAGAAATCCTGAATTGTGTTATATCATTTAATAATATTAAAGAACAATTAAAAAATTTGTATCAGGCTGTCATTTAGGAAATTCAAGAGGGAGACCCTCCAAACATAGCGAATATATGGGCATGGTGTTTGTACCAATAAACATGTAAAAAACATACAAGTTCTCTCCCCTAGAGAACTTTGAAATGACCGGCTTGATTACTATAGATTATTTCTTATGCAGCATATTTGATTTGAATAAAGTAAAAAACTTTTTCAGTGGCTTTAATTGTGCTGTCAGAGCTAGGTAATCGATTTTACTATAAAACACCTTGTAAAAACGTCTTTTAAAGCTTGAAATTCGGTACGGGCCAAATAAAATGTTTGACTTGTGGTTTATGTTTACATTCGAGAACACAGTTTTAAAGCTCAAACGTTGTGAACATAAATTATGTACTTCATATAATGAAATTGCTCATTAAGTTGAAAATTATACACAATTTAATTCTTCAAAATCAGTGCATCAGATTTGTATTGGTGAACATCAAATTTAGAACGGTATTGGCCAAAGGATCAAAGATGTCTCTCGGGTTTTACCACACAGAATATTTGAGGCAAATCGACTCTTTATGTATAAAATTGTACCATTAGCAACAAAACTTTTAAATTAACTGCTCTGACTAATAAATGAAACAGATGTATTTTAAACTAGATTTATTTCCAGGGTAATGGGAAAATAAATAAATAAATAAAATAATTGATCAAAGCAAACAAATTGTGTGATCATTTTCTATACATGGTTAAATCAAGCATGGCTGTGTTTTTTCCAGAGTAAAAATGCAAAAAGTTTACCAAATAAATTTTTTTTGTGAAAAATCATTTGCTAATAAAGAAAACTGAAATTTACCTCCATTTGGAAATCCACTTTAATTCACTTTCATGTTCTGCCGGCAATTAACCCCTTCGAGCATGTGTTCGAATTGCAATCTTCTAAGTAAGCATGGAACTGAAACCGCAGAACATTTTTGTAGCAGAAGAAAAAATAAACTGTGATTGATTTACAGATGATTTTTTTCTTTACTCTTCCATGCCACCGTTCCACGTTCATAACATCCCGCCAATCACGAGAGCAACAGTTTAGAACAGCACATTGTGGGTGAAAGATCTTGTTATCACTAGAGGGCGCAGTGGCGTGGGGTTACCATAAAGAAGTTTGCTCTGGAACAAGATCATCTCGCCAAGAAAAGTTATGAATGAAGAGTCAGACGAGGGGGTTTTATTCTTCACGTCCGTCGCGTAATAAGTTCTTGATGGGTTAAAATCTCGCTAACGGAATATTGTAATATGAAGCATATCGAGGGCTTAAAAGCAGAGGCAGGGGTGCTCATCTGGGGGGGGGGGGTCATGGCTCAGACTGCGCCATTAAAATTTTTAGGGGGGAGCGGATTGAGCTGTATTTCACCTTGAAGAGGGGGTGGCTCTTGCGTTTTAGGGGGTCTTTGTTATAACTGGGGGGGGGGGGGGGGGTGCTCCCTTGCACTTGGGGGGGGGCTCTCCCTTGACCAGAGGAATTTATCCAAATCTATTTGATAGAAAAACACTGCAGGGCGATTCTCGAAAAAATGCGTTCCATGCGTACGCTAAGTTTTTGTTTTATTCAAGGAACTATTAATTAAATATGGGATTAACTGTTATGCTTTGATAGTATAGAGAATCGCCCTACAAATTACTGTCACATAGATTGATTTAACAGTTATAAAAATCACATCTTATCCCAAATTAATGGTTGAATGATGATTTGACTAATTTGGTACATTTTTGTTATTTTTAAATGAGAAAAGCTGGAATGAAACGGAAGTGATATTTTTTAACAGCACTTGCTGAACGTATATCTCTATTTAGAAGAAAAAAAATGGATGCTATGGATTGCAGTATTTTTAATAATAATAAAAATAAATAAAAAAATCATTAACATCGAAAATTGGAAAAGGGTGTTCCGTATATTTTTATGCATACACTTTTTTTAAAAAGAAGAACACTGAATGTCACACTGTAAAAAAATTCCGATACATTACTGGTTATTTCCGTGAAACATATCGGGATTTCAGAGGTTTTCACCTATTTCCCCGCAAAATCAAGTATCTCTACAAAAAAGTTTCCTGAATTGCTAAAAGATGCACGAAAGCAGACTTTGCACTGGTGCGAAAAATATTTTTTGCTACCAGTTTAAAGATTGACTGAGCGTGTTTATTTAGTGTACTTGCTTTTATTTGACAATGGCCCGTCCGGATTGACTAAACTCCCAATGGAAGCAAATGAGGCATCGGACAGCTGGCTGCTATTTTCGCGTAGTTTTGGCCATGCTTACGCTAGTCTTCTGGAGATTTCTTGATAAATCAGGTAGGTTCTAATCAAATACATTAAACCTATTTAATTTATCTAAAAATGTTCACGAATGGCTTTAACAGCGGAGATTTCCAATATTTCAGAAAGGTTACTGACTGTTATCGGAAAACGTTCCTGGTTTTTGTAAGATATGTTACTGGTTGAAATTGGGCACATCAGCTGCCTATTATTTTCCAGGAATGTTTCTGAATCGTTTTTACAGTGCAGAAAACTCAATGATTTATTGTTAAGTACTTCCAACGACACATAGAATAATGAGCATGTATGGCTTGCCAATTACCGAAAGTCCGCCATAGTGACGTGAAATTCCTTCAAAATCATATACATCAATTTAAGATAGAACATAACGCAATCTGGTGGGGAAAAAAATCAAATTTCATTTTTTTAACAGTTTATGATTTCAAAGAAAATTTAATTATTAAAAACTACTTTTTCTCTGCAAAAAAAAAAAAAATCAATTTTTCAATTTTTTCCTCTTTTTAAAGAAAGAAACTGATTTTTTTCTCTCGTCTCCAGGAAGTTTCCGGAAATTTTATCTCTCTACTCTTGAATAGTTTAATAGTATTGCAAAATTAGCTGCAATTTTGCCATTGGCAAAAAAATTCCAACAATCTTGAGTGCGCACACTGCAAAAACAATTCAGAAACATACCTGCAAAATAATGGGCAGCTAATGTGCCCAATATCTGCAAGTAATGTTACTTGCAAAAAACAGGAAAATTTTCCGCTAAAACTCAGTTACCTTCCAGCAATTACCCTGGACTCCTGAAGAATTCAGAAATATCCACGGTTAAAGCCTATCGTGTGTCTAACTCCGTGACCCATCAGAGAAAACTTAGGTTCATTTACGATACTAGCTTAGCATTTTCCTTATTTACCACGAAAGGAACATACATTGCAAACACGGCCACAGCTAGGACCAGGGCTGTGGAGTCGGAGTCGAAGAGTCCGAATCGGATTGATTTTGGAGTAAAGGAGTCGGAGTCGTTAGAAAACATGCTGACTCTGACTCCGGGCTTCTCTTTTTCTTTCATTTTCACTGACTCTCCTTGCATTTTTTAAAAACTGATTGCCAATTGGTTCTATTACATGTATAAAAAGCTACTAATGAGAAAATAACTGCCATTATGGCAATCAGCAAGTTACAGGTGTAATCCTTTTCATTTTTTTAAAGGATTTTTAAGTCATCTTACTTTTAAACTCGTAACTATTGGAAAATTTAATTTTTAAATTTAATTTCTAAAGTTGTATGCGTTTTGGGTTTACGATGAAAAACAAAATGCGAAATTTTCATAAAAAGGAATTAATACTTCAATCTCTGTTTAGAGGTTTTCCCCTTTCCCTGAAGGGAGAGAGGGAATTGAAAAAATACAATAAAAAAAAATGAGTCGGAGTCGGCCTATTTACTACCGATTCCGCAGCCCTGGCTAGCACAGAAATGCAAATAACAAATCAAGCATCTGACTTGCCAGCAATTCTTGTAAAGCTTTGGAATGCACACTTAATTACACTTCTGTTTGTGAAAATTGCAACACCATGAAGGAAGCATCATAGTTGAATGAAATGTAGCACACAGTTGAGTGGTAATGATACAAATAAATGATTACATTTTCAAACCAAACAAACAATAAAAAGAGATAGAAATTAGTATTTTGGGTGGCCACCACGAGCCGCAATAAGAGCTGCTACACGACTCGGCATGGAGTGAAACAAAGTTTGAATATCTGCCTGCGGAAGACCATTCCATATTGTTTGTATGCGCAATCAAAGGTTATCTGTTGAAGCAACAAGAATAGGATCACGAGCGAGACGCCGCAAAACGAAATCCCACACATGTTCAATCGGTGACATTTTCGGAGAATATGCAGCCAAGGAAGAAGCTGTACCTGCTGCGAATCAAGGTAGGATTTGACAGTCCAGGTGACATGTGGACGGGGATTACCCTGCTGGAATACAGCCCCTGGAAATCCTTGCAGAAAAGGAATAGCTTAGGGCTGTAAAACTTCGTTTATGTATCGGGTACTGTTCAAATTGTCCACAATTCGTAGCAATTGTGATCGTCCATGATATGCTATGGCACCCCAGACCATAACTCCGGGTATTCATACACTGTGGCGTTCGATAATGCACTCCGGAATGTGCTGTTCACCTGCATAGCGCCTGACACGAATTCGGCCAACATGATGCCACAAATTGAAGCGGGATTCGTCAGAAAAGACGACCTGCTGCAGATCAGCACGCCAGCTCCTATGCACATTGGCCCATTGTAGCCGCAGGCGGCGATGGTTTTGCGTGAGAGGAATCCTGTATAAAGGAATCTTTGCGCGCAGCCCACGCTGCAGCAGAAGTCTCCGAATTGATGAAGCACACAATGAAACACCTGTAGCTGTTGACCACTGTGATGCCAATTGTCTAGAAGAAGCTGTGAGGTCCGTCAGCGCCATACGCACCAGGTGTCTGTCATCGCGAGCTGACGTCATATTTCGGGGTCTATTCCCGGATTTCCAAGCTGTCCGACCCTCGTCCGTCCACTGCTTCCAAACACGCATGATTGTGTTGCTGTTCGCTAAACACGAGCGGCTACTGCATGATAAGACAATCCAGCTTCAGGAAGGCCGACGATTCTGCCCCATTCAAATTCCGAAATTTGCTCAAAATTCGCTTTCTTTCGTCGAAGAGGAATAGTAAAGATTCAGTTAACGGTTTACTCTAGCGTTTAACCACCGATAATCATACACGCCTCGCTACAGCCGTCTATTTATATTCGGTTCGATCCGCCGTTCAGAGGGCGCTGCTCAGCATACGCATGAGTTACCGGCCTGCAATTCTAATCATTTGCTTACCATGCCCTACTTTACATTTCCTACAATTTTCAGCTCACTCGCGTAAGTCCTTCGTGGTGTTGCAATTTTCACACACAGGAGTGCAGCTGCGTCATGCTCGACGGACAATTTGATACGAGTACAGATCAGGAGAGATCTTCGCACCAGGACAACTTTCGTTTTACGCTGAATGAGAGAAAAAAAAAGTCTGTAAATGAGCTGATATGATAAAGCGGTATTACTGGGGTCTCAAGCCGATACTCATAATAAAAACGCTCAACTATATTTTAAACTGGGAGCTAAAAATAATTTGCACACTGGTGAGAATTGTGCATTCGTGTTACATCGTGTTCCAAAAATGACATTTAAAAAATCAATAAAAACTAAAGGGGCAGCGAATGAAATATACCGTTTGCTGCATTATGCATCGGGCAACAGTGAATTTTCAGGCAGACAAAATTTCAAAACTACTTACAATGCTCCTCAACAGATGGCGCTGCAGGTATTTTAAAAGGTATGAAGGAAAACTCAGTCTGTAAGAGCACCAAAATGACCGGTATATTTGAAAAATTAACAAAAACTGAACGGGCAGCATTGATTTTTCAAATATACCGTTCATTTTGGTGATTTTACAGCGTTTTCCTTTATAGCTTTTAAAATACATGTAGCGCCATCTGTTGAGGAAAATTGTAACTAATTTTGAAAGTTTGTCTCTCTTAAAATTTACTGTTGTCTCAAGCATAATACAGAAAAACTTTTTTTTTTCTTCGCTGCCCGTTTTCTGTTTATTGATTTTTCAAATGTATCAGTCATTTTTGGAACACCTTGTACTTGTAGCATTTCAAGAAACGTTTTGTCAAATATACTTGATTTTCACAGGAAGTGGATCCAGAGCCTTTCCATGGAAATTATCAGTAACGTTTCTGAATTTTTTTACAATGCATCAAAATGAGGTGCCGATCACATGGTCATGAGACTGAGGTGTCTCGAGAGTCTACACAATGCATTTGGCACCTTCTCAATTTTTGGATCTTTTTACTACTGTGAACAATAATGTTCAAATGCGAACGTTATTAAAAGCGATTTAAAACCTAGGCTTAACGTCAAAAATCAGGAGAGTTACATGAAGTTAAAAACATTTGGATATTTCCCCAAGCTGGAGCAACTCCATTAGCCTAAACCCTAAAAATCTTACTTATGCTTCTATTATTTGCCACATTTAGCGAAGCTCTATAACCCACTGAAATCAAGTTTTTGAAGTGAAACTTTTTATGCGAGGGCTTTGAAATGGGGTTGTTTCCTTCTGTCAAAAGTAGTAATTTTAGTCACTAAAATTGATAGAATGAGCAAAAAATAAATAAATAAATAAATAACATGGACCCAGAAAATTCTTTCATTTTCCCAACAGTTACTTTTTAATTTTTTTTTTTAAATGTCCGATTTTTCAAACAAGGCGTGGTCTTGATGACGTTACAAATGATGCTCTTTACCACTTTTTTTGCACTGCGTTTCCACGTTATGATAATCAAGAAGCGAATTAAAATTGAGCTCTACGCTTGCTATCAACCATATCGTTGCCAATACACGTGAGTAAAGATGCGAATTAAATATTTTGCTTTGTGAATGGCATTTCATCATTTGTGATGTCATCGGCAAGAAATGTAAACAATGAAAGTGCACCGATTTAAGTATTTTTTTTTATAAATATTAAATTTAAACAAAATATTTAAAAAATGGACAGATCCTATGTTTTTAAGCATGCTCTTTCAGAAAAAAATACGTTTAAACTTTTGGAAACGATCCCATTCTGATCGGCAAACTTTTTGCGCAACGGAAGTGACGTAGTTATTTTAGGTAACAAAAAGTCACACATGCGCTCTTCTTGCTTTCATTCTTTCTCGTTGTCCGTGGTTGCGTGTACTGCGGTGAGTACAGCTATTGATTATCAATTGAGCATCCGTTGAAACGCGTGTGTATAACCAACGCATGTCGAGTACTGTTTAGTGCTTTCCCTGTTTATAAACTACTAGTGGCACCCGCACGGCTTTGCCCGTAGTAGATAATTAAAAGGTCTTTTGGTTCGCCTGTATATTTACAAATAATTTTTGATGAATTTCTCGACAATTGGCTTGCCCATGTTACGGTTCCACGTTATGATAACTTGGTAATTTACTCGTCCATCTTATGACAATTTTGCTCGGGAAAATGTTCTTAAAATTGGAATAGAAAAAGAACAAAATCGAATTTTTGAAAAATCGCTTCGATATGCACACCCCCATGCTACAGACTAATTTTTTGCCAAACTTCATGAAAACCGGCCGAACGGTCTAGGTGCTATGCGCGTCACAAAGATCCTGACAGACAAAGATCCGGATAGAGAGACTTTCAGCTTTATTATTAGTAAAGATTTCATTCATTAAAATGTACAATTTTGTCGTAAATATGCCTGGAAAGTCTTGGCCAGGACTCCCTCGATTCGGGGTACGATGTGTTCGCAGCTGTCTGCAGATTAAGCCGTTGATTGTCAGTGAGATTGCGCTGTGTTACGGCACGGCGATTCGTGGTGATATTAGTATGTGTACGAAAACGTTAATTTCTATACTTAAGAACGAAGTTGAGGATGCACAGTGACACGTATGTATGTAGTTCGATCCAAAATTCGGGGATAAGTTGTATGAAACCTTACTTTGAATACTTCACATCACCGAAGCACATCCACCTTCAAAATAGTCACCTTTAGCGACTATGCACTTCAGCCAATGTTCGTACAACTTTTGGAAGCACTCCTGGAAGCCATTTTTCGCAACCACCTGTAAAAACTTCCTGCGATGCAGCTTTAACTTCTTCTGACTAAAGAAAGCCGCGTCCCTGTAGATGTTTTTTAACTGCTGGGAATAGGTAAAAGTCACACGGGGCCAAGTCCGACGAAACGTGGTGTTATTTGTTTGACATCCAATCGAAACGTGCCTACTCAACATGGAAGTCACCTTCTTCACCACGATGAAGTGAAAGCTGCATTGTAGGAGGAATTACAGGAGGTTGCGAAACTTGGCTTCCAGGAGTGCTTCCAAAAGTTATAGGAACGTTGGCAGAAGTGCATAGTCGCTCAACGTGACTATTTTGAAGGTGGATGTGCTTCGGTGATGTGAACTATTAAGGTTAAGGTTCCACAACTTGTCTTCGAATTTTTGGATCGTACTACTTATATAACTTAATACAAACAAATGACAGACAAACACAATGACTATTTAATAGTGACTGATTGATAATTAAAATGTTTCCCTGCAATACGAAAGTATCACTTCTATCGCGTGCCTTTATGACACCCAGTTTTTTAAAATTATATTTAGGTTTTTCTAATTAATTTAAAAATAGTTTATTCATTTCTTTTAAGACGTCGAAAAAAATGTTCTGTTACTACGGATAAAAGTGTCATTTTCTTTTTTTCACGAACACTACATTTTTTATTGCTGCAAATAACCACGAGACTGTTTTCACTGATTGTTTATACCAGTTTAAAACCTGGCTCTCAACGCCAACGTTACCAACCAATGGTTTTGTTTAAATTGGAACACATTTGCACTCGCACGTTCTGTTTGTTCAATTATTTTCCAAATGAAATCGGAATGCGTAATGTTCCATTTTTGATGTATATAATTTCAAAGGAATTTCACATCCCTGTGGTTAACTTCAGGTTACTGACTGGCTACTGGTGCACTTATTCTAAGTGTCGTTGAAACTAATACTTTTCAATAAACCATTACGTTTTCAGAGATTCATCGAGTTCAAATGTTAAAACAATAAGGATAGAAAAAAAAAGCGGATCAGCCTTTTCTCTTTTAAAATCGTATGTAAAGCATATCACTAAAGCTGATAGGTAAAATAACAAAATTTACTGGTTGTTATCGATTTTTTTTTAAGTACATACCACGGGTATTTTAAAAGAATGATACAAAAAACGAATTATCTCCTGGGTAAAATTCATTGATTTCTCTTACTTATTACAATTCTGAAGTATTTGTACGTGATCCATCAATTAAAGTGTTGTTAGCTTTTTAATTCACGTGTAGCAGGTTTTTTTTTTTGTTTAAACATCCGGTTTTTTTCTATCTTTTTTTTCCCTTTGCAAGATGCATTCTTCAAAAATATTTGAATTTCCGTCACTGTCATTGCTCGCATAAGGTCACGTTTCAGAAATTAAGTGGTTTTTTTCACAAGCCGATACATCTCGTAGTTTTCCGCGGCGATAAATCGTCGCAGTGTAATTAACCAGTTGTTCATTTACATCGAAACTCACACTGACACTTAAAAATGGGAACGTTCATTCAGAGCGCCATCTATTAATCTAGTAACTAAATATTTTATCGGGGCATCTATTAATTACTTCTTGTGGTACTTTTTTTTTTTTTTTTTTATAAAATTGCTGTTAACGTTGAGAATAATTGATTCTAGTCAAATAATAAATGTTAATTACGAAAAAATTGATAGCCAAAGAAAGAATCTGTTTTATTTGATATTAACTAAGTTTATTTTCTTTGCCTACCAGTTATATTTATGGTATAAAATGTATATAAGTAAATATTTGCCGTTTTTCTTTGCCATATATATAATTTCATCAAAATTAAAATAGTCCCTTCGCTTTGTGCTTGAAGGAGACGCAATGAACGCCAATCAGGAGTGTCGGTATCAGGGTTGCCAGAATTAAGAACAGTAAATACGGGACTGGCTTCTAGGAGTGAAACGGGGGGGGGGGGATTTTTCAGACGGGGGGGGGGGTCTATTCATGGTCATTAAAATTCAATCGCAACAAAGCATTAAATTTCACAAAATGTCGACTATCAAAGAATCAAATTATAAAAATCGTTTTCATTGCGCTTGACGAGGCATGCGCAGTATATTTCCAGCATTAGTCAATGAGCAAAGAAGAAGCAACATTCGGTTCTTCATGGTTTGCGCCAAAACAAAAACATACAAACCAAATCAAAAGAATAACCATTTTTGCGTTTGCTGCCACATGATTTTCTTACTGTTCGTTGTTTCACATTTTTGTTTTATCCCTTTAAAATAATGTCTCGTTCTGTAAAATATTGATATCTGCTGGAATATGGGACTTAAGCCACCCCGTATGAAAGTTCCCCGGAACACGGGACAATTTTTCAAAATACGGGACTGTCCCTTGAAATCTGGGACGTCTGGCAACCCTGGTCGGTACTGGTGGTTATCATATTCAGTCTAACGTATTTCAGACCATCAGTACCATCCTTATATATTATTTCTGTAGCCTATTTTTGGTTTCTACGCCAGATTTTCCTCAATTCTTGATCGATTTCTTTGATTTACACCTTATTTTAAAGCATATGGTGCTGGCTACTGACGAAAAATAGACCCACGGTCTAAATATTGTTTTTTTCAGCCGAAAAACCTGTTTTAAAGAACCAGAATGAGGTTTTCGGTTAAACTTATAACTTCAACTTGCGCTATGACCGACAGAGCTGAATAGCTTGATTGGCAGAGCGTTCTCCTCGCAACCAGGAGAATGTGTGTTCGGGCCCACGTCCGGACAATCTGCATCAAAAAAATTAGAGAAATATCGCGATTTGCATGAACACTTAATTAAGTGAATAACAAATATGAGGGAACTAGTCGACCCGTGCGGAACTCCGCACTATGCTTCGAATTGTTTCATAAGGCATTTCGCTTTTTAAAAATTTCAAAGGAAGAACAGTATGAAGAAGAACCGAAAAAAAGTAGGCGCAGAACAGAAGGCATGTAATTTAAAGGCATCAGTAACAAAACCTCGTTAAATACAACGCTGTGATAATTTGATCATCACTCACCTTTTGGCCGTACATATTTTCAATGCAAACATAAATATCATCAAAAGTGGCTGAGTAGTGACTCGTGAAAAAGCAATATTTGTGCATGTGAAAAAACAGGTTGTGGAAAATACAGTCCGGCCCATGTGAGCATTTGACAGGAAAAAAAAGAAACAGTAAAGAGATATTTATTGGCACGGATTCGAATTGGCGCCATTCTGATTAACAGCCCGACACCCCAACAAACCTAGCAATTGCGCCTTCCTTTTCGAAAACTATTCATTGAAGGAATGCGTAGTAAAAAACAGCAAAAAAGCTTTTTGCCAAAAAAATAATGATAATAAGATCATGCTTTTTGAAATTATTCGTAAAGCATGGAATTTGATAAAAGAATGACGAAGATCTCACGTAGCGATTGAAATAAGCATTCTAGAGAAGTAATAATTTAGATTGAAAATAAGTGTTTTTATCTTTGAATATTGAACTATTTCACATTGAAGATTGCTTTAACCGTTACTGCTTAAATGCCCGCACATGTTTCTCTTTTAATTGAACACTTAAAATTCAAAACCAGAACCAGTTGAACTGAGTCCGTTTTTTAAGTGTAATTTTTCGAACGTAGACAAAATGTATTTTTTTTTTTTTTTTTCAGTAGAAAGCAGAGGAGTAGAAAATGATTTCTTGCTAATGAAGTTGATAATAATTTTAATGCTTTATATCGTATATTCGCGAATAAAAAATTAAAGGTTTACTGAGTGAAACTCGTAGTTTTAATTTGGCGCAGTATTTTTTCATTTGTACAAAAGGTCAAACACTGCTATTAGAAACATCTACATTTCAGCATACAATGAAAATTATTTTCTGCACAAAAAAGATTTCCTATAGGTAAATCTAATACTTTTTTATGCTTACATTATGCTGAATGGTCTGGATGGATGTAGTCAAAGCTTAAAAAAAAGGAAGAACACCCTTCGATTAACATTCAACTTATCCGAATGATAACTGTAGCCTGCATAAAGGAGTCGAAACACCAAATAGCATTCCCACTGCATTTATTTTATCACGTGTGTATGTTATGAGTACATGTAGTGCGTAATACTAATATACATTTGATATTATGTCGGACAGCCCAAGCTTGCCCGAAGTTCAGATAGTTTATAGCCGAACGCTGTACCGAAAAAAACTTATCAATTTAACCAAACAACTAATTCCAGTGCTTTTAAGCTTTATTAAAATATGAACATACACACACACACACACAGGCTTTTTTTTTTTGCCGAAAGCGACGTAAAAAATTGGAAAACTGCATTAGATTTTTGCAAAAAAAAAAAAAAAATGCATAAGAACTACAGGCCACATTAAGGTTTTCAAACCGCAAGGTGCGTTTTCGAAAACTTGATTTTTCGACCGTAAGTCTATTTTTTGTCATTAGCCAGCCTGATAAGTTTTAAAATGAGAAGGGAATAATATATAAGATAAGATATTGAAGAGAAATGTTTTTATTTTTGAAAATTTTTACAATTCCTTACCGCAGGCTGCTTGAACCGTTATAACTTAGATGGCAGCACGTGTTCATCATTTAACAGCACGGTTAAAATACAAAATAAATTGAACTATGCTCTATTTTAAACGTAGCTTTTCGAACGTAGTAAAAATGTGATAAGCTTTTTTTTTTTTTTTTTTTTTTTTTTTTTTGCAAAAAGAAGAAAAACTATATATTTTACCCCTTCAAATTGAGGTAGTAAGTTTTTTTTATTTGTACAAAGAGTACCTCATTAGAAGAATATATATTTCAATATACGATTTATTATTTTTTTTCTGAACAAAAAATAATTCTATATTGTAGTCTGAAATCTTAAACCTGTTACTTATATTTTCACTTACATTATTCTTTAATTTTCTTACCAGAGCCAAAGCTTTAAAAAAGAAAAAAAAAAACGAACAATTCCGAAGTAATTTAGCACAAAGTCACATCAAGTTTTCGTAACAGCAAGGAGCGTTTCCCTTCTCATTTATTCTATTCCCTCATATTTGTTATTCACTTAATTAATTGTTCATGCAAATCGCGATATTTCTCTAATTTTTTTGATGCAGATTGTCCGGACGTGGGCCCGAACACACATTCTCCTGGTTGCGAGGAGAACGCTCTGCCAATCAAGCTATTCAGCTCTGTCGGTCATTAGCGCAAGTTGAAGTTATAAGTTTAACCGAAAACCTCATTCTGGTTCTTTTAAAACAGGTTTTTTCGGCTGAAAAAAAAAACAATATTTAGAACCGTGGGTCTATTTTTCGTCAGTAGCCAGCACCATATGCTTTAAAATAAGGTGTAAATCAAAGAAAATCGATCAAGAATTGAGGAAAATCTGGCGTAGAAACCAAAAATAGGCTACAGAAATAATATATAAGGATAGAATAAATGAGAAGGAAACGCTCCTTGCTGTTACGAAAACTTGATGTGACTTTGTGCTAAATTACTTCGGAATTGTTCGTTTTTTTTTTTCTTTTTTTAAAGCTTTGGCTCTGGTAAGAAAATTAAAGAATAATGTAAGTGAAAATATAAGTAACAGGTTTAAGATTTCAGACTACAATATAGAATTATTTTTTGTTCAGAAAAAAATAATAAATCGTATATTGAAATATATATTCTTCTAATGAGGTACTCTTTGTACAAATAAAAAAACTTACTACCTCAATTTGAAGGGTAAAATATATAGTTTTTCTTCTTTTTGCAAAAAAAAAAAAAAAAGCTTATCACATTTTTACTACGTTCGAAAAGCTACGTTTAAAATAGAGCATAGTTCAATTTATTTTGTATTTTAACCGTGCTGTTAAATGATGAACACGTGCTGCCATCTAAGTTATAACGGTTCAAGCAGCCTGCGGTAAGGAATTGTAAAAATTTTCAAAAATAAAAACATTTCTCTTCAATATCTTATCTTATATATTATTCCCTTCTCATTTTAAAACTTATCAGGCTGGCTAATGACAAAAAATAGACTTACGGTCGAAAAATCAAGTTTTCGAAAACGCACCTTGCGGTTTGAAAACCTTAATGTGGCCTGTAGTTCTTATGCATTTTTTTTTTTTTTTTTTTTTTGCAAAAATCTAATGCAGTTTTCCAATTTTTTACGTCGCTTTCGGCAAAAAAAAAAGCCTGTGTGTGTGTGTGTGTATGTTCATATTTTAATAAAGCTTAAAAGCACTGGAATTAGTTGTTTGGTTAAATTGATAAGTTTTTTTCGGTACAGCGTTCGGCTATAAACTATCTGAACTTCGGGCAAGCTTGGGCTGTCCGACATAATATCAAATGTATATTAGTATTACGCACTACATGTACTCATAACATACACACGTGATAAAATAAATGCAGTGGGAATGCTATTTGGTGTTTCGACTCCTTTATGCAGGCTACAGTTATCATTCGGATAAGTTGAATGTTAATCGAAGGGTGTTCTTCCTTTTTTTTAAGCTTTGACTACATCCATCCAGACCATTCAGCATAATGTAAGCATAAAAAAGTATTAGATTTACCTATAGGAAATCTTTTTTGTGCAGAAAATAATTTTCATTGTATGCTGAAATGTAGATGTTTCTAATAGCAGTGTTTGACCTTTTGTACAAATGAAAAAATACTGCGCCAAATTAAAACTACGAGTTTCACTCAGTAAACCTTTAATTTTTTATTCGCGAATATACGATATAAAGCATTAAAATTATTATCAACTTCATTAGCAAGAAATCATTTTCTACTCCTCTGCTTTCTACTGAAAAAAAAAAAAAAAATACATTTTGTCTACGTTCGAAAAATTACACTTAAAAAACGGACTCAGTTCAACTGGTTTTGGTTTTGAATTTTAAGTGTTCAATTAAAAGAGAAACATGTGCGGGCATTTAAGCAGTAACGGTTAAAGCAATCTTCAATGTGAAATAGTTCAATATTCAAAGATAAAAACACTTATTTTCAATCTAAATTATTACTTCTCTAGAATGCTTATTTCAATCGCTACGTGAGATCTTCGTCATTCTTTTATCAAATTCCATGCTTTACGAATAATTTCAAAAAGCATGATCTTATTATCATTATTTTTTTGGCAAAAAGCTTTCTTGCTGTTTTTTACTACGCATTCCTTCAATGAATAGTTTTCGAAAAGGAAGGCGCAATTGCTAGGTTTGTTGGGGTGTCGGGCTGTTAATCAGAATGGCGCCAATTCGAATCCGTGCCAATAAATATCTCTTTACTGTTTCTTTTTTTTCCTGTCAAATGCTCACATGGGCCGGACTGTATTTTCCACAACCTGTTTTTTCACATGCACAAATATTGCTTTTTCACGAGTCACTACTCAGCCACTTTTGATGATATTTATGTTTGCATTGAAAATATGTACGGCCAAAAGGTGAGTGATGATCAAATTATCACAGCGTTGTATTTAACGAGGTTTTGTTACTGATGCCTTTAAATTACATGCCTTCTGTTCTGCGCCTACTTTTTTTCGGTTCTTCTTCATACTGTTCTTCCTTTGAAATTTTTAAAAAGCGAAATGCCTTATGAAACAATTCGAAGCATAGTGCGGAGTTCCGCACGGGTCGACTAGTACAAGTTGAATTCGGGATCATCCGAGCTATGCCTCTCATTCCGGCTAGCTTTAAATCAGCAGTTACATGCTAATTTCTCAATTTTAAAGGATTTCGATTTGAACTTATTTCAGCGCTAAAGATAAATTCTCTAAAAACAACAAAATGTATCATAAGATTGTTTTTAAAAGAGGGAATGGGGACAATTAACTCCCGCTAATTTTTTAAAATACGAGGCTTGTCCCCCTACCTCTCCTCGTTTTGAGCTGGTTACGCCCTTTGCTATGGAGGCAATGCACTGGCGCAGAGACCTTGAATCCCTTAGGTTACATCGTTTTTGCAAAGAAAAATGGGTTCTTTGTAACCTCGAAACACGTGTCTGAAAGTTTTCATAAGTTTATGCTTTAAATAATAATAATAATAAAATAAAAACGTTGTTCTAAATATTTTTACTTTTCAGAAAAATTTCAAAATTTGTTTCGTTATGATATTTACATATCTATGTGTTATGCTTTTTAGCAAAACTTTCAGTCATATTTTCTTTCCAATGTGTTATTATTTTTATTATTTACGTTCGCTACTGAAGCATTATTTTCATTTATTTTGAGCTCACTAATGGTTTATTGGAAAATGAGGTCTAAAATGTACCACTATATTTTTGTTCAAGTTTAAATTTGCAAAAACTCGCTGACACATGTGTTTGGGAGTCACACACTCTTTTTACTTTCTTTTACGAAAAAGGAAGTATTGTGTTCGAGAAAAAAATTTTCCTTAAAAATCGACCTTAATTTCCATTTTACTCACCCCCGAATGAATTTTGAGTATTTTTTTCGACTCGACCGCACGTGGATAAGGGCCTAAGAACGTATAGACAAGCGAAATATCCATTTTCGCGATTCCCGAGTTAATTACAACGAGATTTCTCGTAACGTCTGTATGTACGTATGTATGTGCGTATGTGTGTATGAGTGTATGTATCTCGCATAACTCAAGAACGGTATGTTCTTGAAGGAAATTTGGTACGTAGAGAAAGATCAACTAGAAAGTTGAAATTTGGTACGTAGATTCATAGTGAGGTCTAGTTGTGCACCTCCCCTTTTCGTTGCATTCGGGTGTTTCTAAAGGGGTCTTTTGCCCTTTTTTTATGAGGGAAATTATTGATAATTTCGGTGTAAACTCGAGTGGTGTAATAATATGGCGGACACTTGGCGATGTATCGTCAGTGTTTTTTCGCCAAGTTTTGTCGCCAACCTGGCGACAAATTTGGCATTTTTTTTAAAAATCTGATTTCAATTTGGCCACTGTTGGTGATATTTAGAGGATAAACACATTAAAATTGCCAGTAATGGGGAAATGACATTAAATTGGATTAAAAGGAAGTCATGTGATGCACACATCAGCTCGTTCTCATTGTAAAAAAGATGTGAGCTTGTTTATGTAGAGACAATCGACTGAGGTGGAGTTTTTAAATTCTCACATCTTTTTTCAAAAGAAAAAGGTTCCTTGTTACCCCAAAAAACGTACCTTCAAGTTTTAGCAAATTTATGTATATTTTTTTTTACTCATTTATTTATTTTCACATTTTTACGAAAGGGGAAAATTTCCAGCTTTTCATTTTTTATGATATTTACATAGCAGAATGTTATGATTTTTATTAGTAAATCTTATTTGTTCATATATATTTCTTCTGTGTTTTCCTTTATAGTGTGTTATTAATATTAATTTTTGAATATTATAGTGAGAAAATTTAAAATTATCATGAAATAAATTCTTGTTATGCTCAGGATTTTTGTTGATCATTCTGCAACATTTGATATTTTTTGTTTTAACACTAGTTTATGAGCAATTTAAAACATAATTGTTTCCATTTTTTCTTCTACGCCAATTTTTTAGTATAATTGTAGTTTGTTTATAAAAGTAGTGCAAAGGCAAAAAAAGTTCAAAGGTTTTCATTTATTTTCCGAACGTTGTTTCGAAGTTAGTTTTAATTTCGTTAATTCTCTTCCCCCCTCTCAACTTTGCTGAAAACAATGAAATTTGGATTATAAGCTTTATTTCATCATTCACCTCTTTCAGGATCCAAAAATTATCTTTAAAACCACATTTTATGTCATATTTTTTACATTCATCTTGTAACAACTTGGTATAAAAATCACGAACTAACTTGTACAGCCTGCAAACTATGTTAATTTAAATCCAATCCCCGTCCTTCCTTCGCTGAAACGAAGGAATTAAATGCTTTCTTCCTTAATTGGCCATTTTCGTATTCGAAAAATAGTTATAACTAAATTTCAGTCAATATTTTTTTTTCATTAATTTTGCAATTACTGATAATAAAATAGAAATTAATTTGTTAGCCAGTCTCCAGATGCAGTACGACACTCCGGGGGGAGGGGGGGGAGGGGATCCGCCCCGAGTTTCACCCGTCAGGGGGTTGACATCCAAAGTGGAGTTGTAAATAAAAGTAACAAATGCATTTTAGCTTTATTTGAAAAATATAAAGCTAAAATGCATTTGTTGGACTCCAACCTTGAACATTTTTCAAGGGGGGGGGGGCAGACCCCCTACTCCCACCCCTCATCATTTAGAGTGACAATTATACTCAAGATTAAGTTCATATTGTCTAAACTTCGCCCTAGTAGTGACTTCCACTTAAACCTAAAAATTGAAGTCAATTATTTTTCCTTGTGTTTGAGATACGTTTGACATTATTAAATGGCCATCAATTTCATACACCCCCTTAATTTATACAACTCATGATGGTTCTGCTCATATGCGACTAGAGCAATTTATATAAAAATCGCTCATAGTTTAAAAATTTCATAATAATACAAATGTAGGAATGTTTCTGAAAATAGTAATAATTTCCTGTTTTCACAAAACATTAAAACCCTATTTTTCGTTAATTGAAAAAAAAAAAAAAACGTTTTGAAAGGGGGGGGGGGGGGCTGACACCACGAATTTCCGCCCCGGGCTTCACCTATCTTAGGTACGCCACTGCCAGATTTATCGATGTGAAAAATTACGAAATTTAATTGTTCGTGTTTTTACAATGTAGCCTTCAAAACTTTTCTTTTCTATGCATACCACTTAGGTATCTTATTTTGTTTATTAATTTACTTAAGGAGAAAACAAGTGTCCATTTCTCACCACAAGATGACTAAAACTTTGAAATCTAGAGCGTTTAGAAATTCAAATTAGAAGTGTCATTATTTGGAAAATATTTTTTTAACATGCATTTTAAAGCAATGGTCAAACTTTTAGGTTCTGTGCTCCCCTTTGAACCCTAATTTGACGTCACGCCCACTCCCATCGGATGTTCTAGGTAAGCGAAGCTGGTTATTAAATGAAAATATATATATTCACACAACCAAAAATACAGATTAAATTACACACACACACACACACACACACACACACACACACACACATATATATATATATATATATATATTCACACAAATTTTTATTGCTATCCATCATCAGGGTTCGCCGATATATGTATCATGATATGTATCACGATATATATCCGATACGTATTTATTTTTTCAACTATGGTATTTTCAATATAAAAAGTGTATTAATCATAATTAAATTGTTCATTTATTATCAAAAAATAGCCAAAAGTTATGTACTATATTTTTATGACGTATAATACATCAGAAATATAACAAAGTAATATAATATTCCTTTTTTACTTGTACATTTTATATTCCTAAAATTATTAGTAATGTAACAATTTTAATTCATATTAAAAGTGCCTAGTTAAATTTTAAACATTGCTCAGAAAAAAAAGAAAAAGTCTTATGACCGAATAATGCATATCATTTATTTCTGAATAATATTACTGTAAAAGTAGCTAGCAGAAGAAAAATGAGTAAAACAGCTAATGCTAAATTAACTCCATTAAAATTGATATAAATGTAAAATAAAATATTGGATGTAAATCATGAAAGAAACATTAATTTTAAGTCTGCATATACAATCATAATACAAGAAAATAAAGAATGATTTCAGGATGCACGTACTGTTTTGAAGACTTTAGTTTGTGCTAATTGAAAATATCGGATATATATCAAAATATCCGATATATATCAAAATATCGGATATTTTTAATATTTCCGAAAATATCATGATATTTTCAAACTCTGCTGTCCATAACTTTTTTTGAACCTATTATTATTAGAACAGATGAAATCCAAGAACCAAAAAACTAGCACACATTTAATTGAGGTAATCTAAGACCTAGACGAAGTCCAAAACTCCAGTAACTTTTATAACATTTAAGAGAGGGCTCGGTTATTTATTGTAATTGACGACAAAATTGAACAAGTTAGTTTTACCTTTCAATTATTTTTTTCAAACTCTCACGTCTCCCTTGAAATTTACACACGGCCCCCAAAGAGCCCCTCTCCTCCTCCAGGTTCAGAATCACTCCTTTGAAGAATATTGAAGGCAGCATTCATGCGCAAGCATGGTTTTTAATCCGTCTCTGAGACAAAGACAGTTTAAGGTTTGTACAAGGGCCGAAATAAAATATGAGCTTGCCCACGTCTAATGAGAAGAATTAGTCATTAATTTTTTTTATTAGTCACTAGTGGTACCCGCACGGCTTTGCCCGTAGTAGAAAATTAAAAGGTCATTTGGTTCGCCTGTATATTTACAAATAATGGATGACGAATTTCTCGCCAATTGGCTATGTTCATTCGCTCTCCCATTTCACGTCATGATAATTTCGTAATTTACTCGTCCATCTTATGATAATTTTGCTCCGTAAAATGTTCTTAAAATTGAAATAGAGAAAGAACAAAGTCGAATTTTCGAAAAATCGTTTCAAAGTGCACAAACCTCTGCTACAAACTAATTTTGTGCCAAATTTTATGAAAATCGGGCGAACGGTCTAGGCGCTCGCTATGCGCGTCACAGACAGAGATCCAGACATTATGACAGAAAGACTTTGAGCTTTATTGTTAGTAAAGATTAAAAATGTTTTCAGTATTAGGGGAGGGGGGAGGCAATACTGTCTTCAAGTTTGCCGAATATCAGAAAAAAAGTTCCTAATTAAGGAAATTTTTTGGAGGTCATACTGACCTTCTGTGATTTCCTAAAAGGGTGCCCCTGTGTTCGTAGTGATAGGTTTCGCTTTGCGAGGAAGTTCACTCTGCCTGAAAACTTCAGACTGGTGAGAGTGAGTTCTAACAAGAACGAAACTGCAGTTCTGAGTGTGGTAACCGAGCTGCCTAACATTGCATGTAATTTATAAAAAATGTTTTCCTGTTTTATTTTATCTGTTTTGAATTAATGCAAACAAAGAAACTAAAAAATCGGCGAACCAGTCAGCGAAAATAATTACATGAAACGTACAATATCCGTCTAGAAACATTACTTTGACAAACATTGTGTAGGACTTCCTTTGAACTTTGCTATGAGAACAATCAGCAAAGAGTCCTTTCCTTGATTATAAAAGGTGCAAAATAAGGATATTTTTCTCAATTTAGTTACATAGGTTCATACATTATTACCTAGATGGCTGAACGCGTAAGCGCAAAGAATGAGGATAAGGAAAATTTTGAACAAAAAATAACAAAAAGAATTTCCTCTTTTCCTTTCAGTTGATGAAACAATTACGGACCGCAGAAAAGAAAAGAATTGCTAACGACGTCAAATCAAAAAAAAAAAAAAAAAAAGAACCTTCTTTTTTTGACTTAAAGGCTTGCCATCTAGTTAAAAAAATTTTGAACTGAAAATTTGAACTCTGGCGGGGGGGGGGGGGGGGATTTACGGCCCACCACATGAATTTTCTGCAAGAATTTTTTTTGAGCAATCACGATTGCTTATTGTTCTCATTTGACTGTTTTGATGTGCTATCATTTTATTTTCAAACCAGCATCCTCTGCCAGCACCACCGACGCGTCGACCGGCCTCACGGTGCTGCTCCTCTTGCGAAAACCATCACCAGGTTGCGTCCATATCCTACACACACACGCATACACACATATATACACACTGATGCCTCTGCACAGACACAAGCACACACTCCTACACACACACACATACACATACTCACGCCTGCACACAGACACAAACACATATGCCTACATACACATACAAATGCCTACACACACGCGCGTACACACAGCACTGCATACACAACACGCACCCACACACATGCGCCTACACAAAGACACGCGTATTCATACACACACACGCTCGTGATTGTGAAAAACATAATTTGAATTCAAGATGCCAAAAAATCAAATTAATATAACTTTTTTTTTTTTTAAATCATAAACCGTTTTCCTGTTATACATTTTTGAAATAATTCAGTCTATTTCAGGACACCCTGTATCTATCTTCTGATCACCTCTTCTCTATCTTCAATTGTTGCATAGCTACATTACCCAAAGAGCCCTTATTTGTAGCTCAGTCCATCTGGATGGGAGTAATTTAACTGAAGGGAAAACTTTTGATAAAAATGTTGAGTATATTTCGACAGTGGTAGCGAATAATATGTTTCATAAAAATGAGGTGTCTGGCAGGTCCCGGGCTCGAATCCGGGCTCTGTCTTGGATCTACTTTTTCTCTCCTCTCCTTGTAGTTTGTTTATGTGAATGTGTAGTTGTGCTGTGAATGGTTGCCCAACCTATAACCGGGTCCCTATGGCATATGTGGAATTTGGAAGTTAGTATCCCTTGGAAAGGACAGGCCGACTTATACGACATTTTGGTTCCAAGACAGCTAGGAATCCAACCTTTTTTCTAGTATTTATAAATACGTTATAATAATCCTTGGTTGCTATGTCGCAAAACATTTGATGATAAATTGAGTAAAATGTTCCTTAAGGTAAAAATAAAAGGATAACTTAATTCACAAATTCAACAAAAAGGTATCGGGAAATGTTTACTGCAACGAACCTCATTTTCGCACCTTGTTTGTTTTTAATTTGTATTAATTAAATCTGTTTCATTTACAGAATAAAAAATTAAAACATCAATCAGGCAACACGTCTAAAGCTTGGCCACCAGTTTTCTGCAACGAGGCTTTTGTAAAAATACTTATTTTGTCCGTTGTGAGTTTCGGAACTAAAATGCCAGTTTGATCAGCTCACCCTATTTAGGGGCCTTACGGAATTCGGATTTAAGACCCAATTTGCGATACAGTTAGGAAAGTGAAGTAGCGTACCCTAAATTGCCAGCCTTGCTCGCACAAGACAACAACATAAGATCGAGATGTCTGCAGTCACGCAACTTTATAGCATTTCAGTACAACTTTACAAAGGTTCCCATTGTACCATTTTACAAAGATATATGATTTTCACTGAAAACTGGTGTAGCCGTGAAATCCCAGAACGTTGAGCGAAAATTATTTCTGTGACGGTTCAGATTTTTTTTTTTTTTTTTTTTTGCAGAGTAGTTTTTCATTTCTAACTCATAATACAATGACACAAAACATATTGCAATTCCAAACTCATTGAAACATTCCTTGAAATTCCATAATAAGAACTACACCACTACACATAAGTAAACATCCTGATCGATGTTTTATCGTTAAAGCTGAGACCTTGTTATGTTTCGGTCTCTATTTATAATGAAGCGATATAACACTAAAAACACATTCCTGAGTTTCGAAACAAATTTAATATAAAGAGGGAAAAATTGCTTGACTTCTCGAGAGTTAGAGGAAAAGAAACTTACAAAGGAATGCAGAGAAATTGTTTTTTGTGAAATGGATCCTCGGAAGGAATTTTTATCTGAACATTGCAGGATAGGAAAACGAGTGAAGAATGCATGTAATATCAACCTCGTTCCTGGTAACAAGATGTTATTTGAAAGCACAGTAATAAAATAAAGTAACAGATGAAAAAGAGCGCAATTTTGTCATTTTGGCAAGCTGTAGGGAGCTAAAAATGAATACCGTTATGCCGCTATTGCTAAAGGCGAGTGAAACGGGGAAATTGAAATTGACGTATTAGCATATTGGAGCAGCCAAAAAATAAATGAACATATGGTGACATGGTCAAAAGCTCTTTACCTTTTCAGTATAAAGATAAAATATATTTTTTTGTTACAAAAATAGTAACAATGTTTCCTTTTCAATGAAAAAATAAGTTTTTTTACTGTAAAAAAATTCAGAAAAAGACATTATGCATTTCATTTCCCATAAAATAAAAATTATTCCATAGGATTTAAAAAAAAGTTTTTGCGTATTTTTTTCTTTTTAGAGAAATTTTGTTGTGACAAACATTTTTCCCTTTACTGCTCAAAGTTATATGATCCTCAAAGTTAAGCACAGATATATTCACATACACTGCACGAAAATTCCGAAGCGCCAATAAGTTTCGAGCATCGTTCCGGAATTTCAGTTTTTTATCACTTTCCTATTAAAATCAAGTATATTTGTCAAAACGTTTTCTGAATTGCTACAAGTTGCACGAATGCAGATTTCTCAGTGAAAAATATTTTTAGCCACCAGTTTAAAGATTAACTAAGAGTATTATATAAAGTATCACCTTCTTTCGCTTTGGACTTGTCCTGACAGACTCGGCTTTCTAATTACAGCAAAATGTAAGTCTGGATTCTGTTGCCTTGGAATAATTACATGCAAGACTGTGTCTCGGCAGTGTTGCCAGATTGGGGAAAATTTCTCGAATTTGGAGAAATCTTGAAGGAAAAGAATTTTTTTTTTTTTTTGAATTCACGTATTTACATCCGGTATAACAGTGTTTATAAAAAACAGCTTTGATTTAGCTTTTCTCAACTTTATGGAATTCGCATTTCACATTATCCTTATACATTATTTCTGTACCTTTTTTTTGTTTCTACGCGAGATCTTCCTCAATTCTTGAACGAATTCTTTGATTTACACCTTATTTTAAAAGGTATCATGCAGGCTTCTGACGAAAAATAGACCCACGGTCTAAAAATTGTTTTTTCTGACAAAAAAAAAAAAAAAAAAATCTGTTTTAAAGAACCAGAATGAGGTTTTCGGTTAAATTTATAACTTTAACTTACACTGTGACCGACAGAGCTGAATAGCTTGATCGGCAGAGCGTTCGACTAGTAACCAGGAGAATGAGTGTTCGGGCCCATGTCCGGACGCTCTGCATCAAAAAATCGCGCATTAGATGAACACTTAATAACATTGAACAACGAATCGGAGGGAATAGAGTAAATGAGATGGAAACGCTCAGCTGTTATGAAAACTTGATGCAGCATGGAGCTAAATTGATACTTAAATGTAAGGCTTTTTTTTTTTTTTAAAAAAAGCTTTGGCTCCGGTAAGAAAAGTAAAGCATAATGTAAGCGAAAATATAAGTATCGGGTTTAAAATTTCAGACTACAATGGAATTGTTTTTTGTTCAGAAAAAAATAATAAATCGTATATTGAAATATAGATACTTCTAATGAGTTTTTGACTCTTTGTACAAATAAAAAAAATATTACTACCTTAATTTGAAGAGTAAAATGTATATTTTTTCTTCATTTTGCAAAAAACAAAAAAAAAACAAACAAATCGCCTATCACATTTTTACTACATTCGATAAGCTACGCTGGAAAAAAAACTTAGTTCAAATTATTTCGTATTTTAACTGTGCTGTTAAATGATGAACACGTGCTGCCATCTAACCTATAACGGTTCAAGCAGCCTGCGATAACAAATTGTAAAAATTTTCAAAAAAAAAAAAAAACGCTTCTCTTCATTATTTTATCTTATATATTATTTCTATCGATTATTTTTCTGTCAATATGCGAGATCTTTCATATCTCTTGAAGAAATTCCCCCCTCATTTTAAAACTTATCAGGCCGGCTAATGAAGAAAAATAGACTTACGGTCTAAAAATCAAGTTTTCGGACACGCCCCTTGCTGTTGCAAAACCTTGATGTAGCATGTAGTTCTTATTCAATTTTTTTTAAAGCAAAGTTCTAATACAAATTTCCAAATTTTTGCTTCGCTTTCAGCAAGGAAAAGAATTAAAATTAACCTGTGTGTGTGTGTGTGTGTGTGTGTATGTTTTTTTTTTTTTTTTAAATAAAGCTTAAAAGCACTGGACTTAGTTGTTCGTTGACTGTTAATCGAAGGGTGTTCTTCCTTTTTTTTTTTTTTAAAGCTTTGACTCCATCCAGACCATTAAGCATAATGTAAGCATAAAAAAGTATTAGGTTTACCTCAAGGGAATGCTTTTTGTGCAGAAAAACATTTTCATTGTATGCTGAAATGCAGATTTTTTTAATAGCATTGTTTGACCTTTTGTACAAATGAAAAAATACTGCGCCAAGTTGAAACTACGAGTTTCACCCAGTAAACCTTTAATTATTTATTCGAATACGATATAAAACATTAAAATAAAAATCAACTTTATTAGTAATAAATCATTTTCTACTCCTCTGCTTTCGGCTGAAAAAAAAAATGTCTATGTTCGAAAAATTACACTTAAAAAACGGATTCAGCTCGATTGGTTTTGGTTTTGAATTTTAAGTGTTCGATTAAAAGAAAAACATGCGCGGGCATTTAAGCCGCAACGGTTAAAGCAGACTGCTATGGGAAATTGTCCAATATTCAAAAATAAAAACCGTTATTTTCAATCTAATTTATTACTTCTTGTTTATTACTTTGTTTGTTTCAATCGCTACGTGAGATCTTCCTCATTCTTTATTCAAATTCCCTGTTTTACGAATAATTTTAAAGCGTATCATGCTGGCTAATAGCAAAACGTATAGACGTATGATCTTTTTTTCTTCGGCAAAAAGCTTTTTTGCTCTTTTTTATTGCGCATTCCTTCAACGAATAGCATTCGAAAAGGAAGGCGGAATTGCTAGGTTTGTTTGAGTGTCGTGCTGTTAATCAGAATGGCACCAGTTCGAATCCGAGCCAATAAATATCTCTTTAATGTGTCTTTCTTTCTTTTTTTTTTTCGTCAAATGCTCACATGGGCAGGACTGTATTTGCCACAACCTGTTTTTTCACATGCACAATTACTGCTTTTTAACGAGTCACTCAACCACACTTTCAGTGATATTTATGTTTGCATTGAAAATATGTACAACCAAAAAGTGAGCGATGATCAAATTATCACAACGTTGTATTAAACGAGGTTTTGTTACTGATGTCTTCAAATTACATGCCTTCTCTTGTGCGCGTACTTTTTTCCGTTCTTCTTCATAATGTTCTCTTTCTTTGAATTTTTTAAAGAGCGGAATGCTTTATGAAACGATTCGAAGCACATTGCGGAGTTCCGCACGGGTCGACTAGTGTGGAATATTATGCTACGGAATTTCGCATTAATATTCTGCGTAAGTAATTAGTTGTTGCGTGAAACGGGTAAAAATAAGTGAGTGTGATGAAGAGTGTTCTTGGATAAGTATATAAAGTTCATAGTTTAAATGTACAGAAGCAGAGTAGTAAATGCGAGTAGAAAAAATTACTTATTTCTAACCTCTCGGTCGGCCAAAAGTCCTTTCTTGATGCAGGCGCTTGTATAATGAGAACAAAAAAAAAAAAGGGGGGGGGGGAATTTTAGAAGAAAATTTGGTTATTTGGGGAAGAAAAAAAAAATTCAAGAGAAAAAGTTATCATGGCAAGTCGATTACTTTTATGAAAATATTAGTGAAAAAATAATTTTTGAATTTGGAGAATTTTGATAGAAAACATCGTTTCTTGGGGAAAAGTTAGAAGGGAAAATCTGGATTTGTGTGTGTGTGACCAATGGCAAACACTGATTCTCCGTAATTGTTTACATTTCTGTATTAGCCTCGGCCATGGTTTCAGTGAAGCTTTATGAGCTAGAGCCCCTTGAATAGAACAGACTGACTTATCCGACATTTTGGTTCCAAGACTGAATTAGATCCAACCTCGTTTCTAGTATGTATAAAAACGATATAAGATTCGCTGGTTGCTATGTCGTAAAACAATTGACGATAAGTTGAGTAAAATGTCATTTAAGGTTAATCTGGAAAGATAACTTAGTTCACAACTTCAACAAAAAATGTATCGGGAAATGTTTATTGCAATAAACCTCATTTTCACACCTTATTTGTTTTTGATTTGTATTAATTAAATCTTCCTATTTTACAGAATAAAATAAGCAAACATCAATCAGGCAACACATCAAAAGCTTGGCCACCAGTTTTCTCCAATGAGTCTTTGATACAAATACTAATTTTTCCCCCTACAAGTTTTGAATCAAAATGTCAAATAAGCCATAAAATATCCTGGAGGAACAGCACGATTATCTTTAACCGGAGAGATTTTTGAATTCTTTAAAAAGATTTCAGGAAGGTTATTAAATTTCAGAGGATAACGTCCTTTTTTTGGCAAGATATGTTACTACCTGAAATAAGGCACATTAGCTACCCATGATTTTCTAGGAAGACTTCTGAATTGTTTTTCAATGTACATATGAGACAAAAGAACATTTTTTACTCATGAAAATGCATAAAAGATTCCAGCAATAAAATCAGTCATAAAACACAACAAATACGAATAATAAAATATTATTTTTAGGAATCGTCGATGTGTGATGAAAATGATGAAATAATGAAATTTATAAATAAATAAAAATAACTTTCCGTCTATGGTATTTCTTAAAACGATACCCTCTGGCGCATATTTTCCTATCTTACATTTTACTATCTCTGCCGTGGAAAGGTAAAGAGCAGTATCTGCAAAAATGAGTTTTTGAGATATTTGAAAAAAAAAAAAAAAAAAACGCCGTTTTTGCTTCCCCTCTAACAATAGTGAAATGTAGTAACTTGGCGTTTTTTTTTTTTTTTTCTGTTCGAGCTTTATTTCGAGCGGAAATCAAATAAGCAAGCTTGAGCATCAAAGCTAAAGTACAATAGACAACAAAAATGCAAGCATTGTCCTTTATTTTCCCATGAAGAATTTATCGAGAGTCTCTCATTTTCGTTATTTTCTTAGGAGCTACCAATAAAAACTTTCGCCAAAGCGCGATAACTCTCACAATGTGGTTTGTGTTTGGCGACCCGGCAAGCTCGTCGACATCATGTCCTTGGAGACGCGTCCTTGGCAACCGAAAGAAGAGACGGCTCGGCTGTCGTAAGGGTGAAATGTGAATATTCGCTTCGGACGGAATCGCCTTTTCATCATTTTATCATCTGGTCGAATGATGAAAATCAAACGCCTCTTTATGTTGCGATGTTTGGATTAAAATTAGATAACTGCCTCACGCTTTTCTTGCCGAAAGTGCAGATCAAGTGTCTTTTCCTAATGTCTGTTCCTTGAGATTTCTGATAAAACAGGGATTGAATGACCAACTTAGTTATTTTTAGAGCATTCGACTGCAGTTTTTACTTCGTTTCAATTTTCCAATGAATAACATTCTTAAAACTTCAAATGGTGTGAAATTTTAAAATTATACTTTGATTGATCATTTATTTATTCATTTTTGTTTTCTTCAAATAAACTCACTAAGTGATTTCATTTTAAACCTGTTTTTAAATTCTTTTTTTGAAAAATGCCATTTTACCTTGACAACATTTTTGTTTCATTTTCAAAGAGTAATGCATAAAAGCCATGTTGCAAATATTCCATCACCTGTTTCTGAGATTCCATTTTTTTTCTTCGACGTAGAAATGAAGTTACTGCTCCAAAATTCCTAAAACGTATTCAGAAGCTGTTTTTAAATACGAGGGTTGATCCAAAAGTAAGATTCCCATCAACTTTACAAGTATACAGCACTGTGTTTCTCATTGAAATTTACATCGTTGGAATGGTAAAACGTTTATCTATTTTTATAGATAATCGCCATCTTTTTCTGTGCATTATTGTCGAGGGTGCCATAACTTCTGTATCGAGTGTCACAGAACTCCACCGCAAACCCGTTGAGGAAGCGTTTCACCCCTTTTTTGACTTTTTCGTCACTCCGAAAACATTGGTCATCAAAGTGTTCCTTAAACTTAGGAAACAAGTGGTTATCACTAGACTCGAGCTCCAAACTGCAATCAAGAACAGAGTAGTTTGTTGACTGTCATGTCTCACTCTGGCGGAGGAATTTAGTGACACTCCATACAGAAGTTAGGGCACCGTCGACAATAATGAACAGAAAAAGATGGCGATTATGTATAAAAATTGAGAAACGTGTTTTCTTTCTAACGATGTAAATTTCAATGAAAATAGACAGTGCTGTATATCTGTAAAATTAATAGGAATCTTATGTTTGGATCGACCCTCGTATTTAATTCTGTTGATTGTAAAAATGGTGGGTTGAAATTCCGCAAAGCGTATCAGAAAGTTGTCTGTAACAAATGAGAGGAAAAAAAATACATTCTTATCTTTGACAAAATGATGATGCGATAAGCACCAACTATGATATCCAAAAACCAATTTGCATAGGCAAGAGGTTCGAGAAGTCCCGATGGGATACTAAAGGAATCTGTGGTCAAAAAAAAAAAAAAAGGGTCGTGAATTCGATATTGGCCAGTTGAAGAACCTTCGTGTATCCTTACGTTAACTGATGTGCATTAAATTAGAAGTTAATTCGCAGATTATACAGCATTTTTGTTAACTTTCGTCAACAAAAGACACTCGTACGCTTTATGATTTAAAATATTGAATCACTTAGTTTATTCGCATGTGGGATAGACACATTCTCCCCCACGATGCTTTAAACTTGACTTTGAACTGACATGATTTAAAGCCACGTCGTGATGCCGTTTATTTATATACGTAATTTACATTTACAAAAACTGGTAGATACTAATAACACAATTAAATTCGGTAGTCATAATGTAAACGGGGATTTAAATATTTTTGGAGCTAGGTGGGAAGAGTGATTTTACCAACTCAATATTTATCATGAAATTGTCCAATGAGAAGGAAATAAAGTTCATCGATTTGAATGCTGCAACGGGTGGTAAAAGGTACTAAGTCACAAAAACAAAGTTAGACAGAAGATAAGTTTAAAAATTTTCTTTTGTGATGATTTGTATTTCTCGATTATCCTTTAAGGCATGGGGGAGGGGGCAAGGGAAGGAAACACCCCTCCCTTCCAGAGTAAAATATTCAAAATAAAAAAAAGTTTAAAAAAAAAATAGAAAAGTTGATTCTGGTTGCTTCAGCTTCTAAACTTATTAATGAGTTCAGCTCTAGTAACTTTGAGCTTGTTTTTGAAAGTAAGTATTTTTTCATTTGGAGCTTGTTGAAAAAAGAAAGCTATTGCTGTTTAGTTCTGTTGTTACCATTGCAATACCGCTACAATGACAGCAAAAGGTAAAATCGCGCAAAAAACACTCCCCTTTTCCACAAACTTTACACAAAAAGTGTTCTTTCTTTTGCAAAAGTATGTTATTAGCGAGAGTGCCCCGAACTTACATTTTTGGGAGAGCAGAAATTCTCAATTTTCAGAATGAAACTCCAAATTTCGCCTAATTAAACTCCAAATTTCGCCGGGTGGTGATAATATTGCTGAATGGAACTCCAAATTTTACAGAATGGAGCTCAAAATTTCGCTGAACAAAGATATTTTTGCCTAATAGAAAGAACTCCAAATTTTGCCGAATGATGAAAATTTAGCAGAATCGCCAGACAACATGTGTAGAATAAGGACATTTTTGGATGATCACTGTGACCTCCCATCGGGGTGCCCCTGGTTATTACACACGGCCCTTCTACATACTCTAAAAAAAGATTATATTTAGAAAAACGCCTCCCCTCCCCCGGTAAGTCATTTTCGAATTTTCCAAAAGAGGGGAGGGGAGAAAGGGTAAATATGCACTTCTGACCACAAAAGACATTCCGACCCTCAACGTTTAACTATGAATTTAAAGCTAGATATAATTAACTTAAGAACAACATCGCAGATGAGAAATCCACATTCCCACCCACGATATCTGGAGTATGATAATTCACTTTGAGACGGACCACACCAAAATTGAGATATTTGTTTGTTTATGTCTGTAATTTACATTTACTGAAACTGGTAGATATAAATTAATCAATTACATTTGATGGTCACAATGTAAACGGAAGTTTACATAGTTTTGGTGTGAGGTGGGAAAAGTGGTTTTGCCAGCTCAATAGTCGTGGTGGTATTGTCCAATGAGAAGGAAATCAAGTTTAGCGATTTGAATTCTGCAACGGGTGGCAAAAGACACACTGTAAAGAAATTCCGAAACGTACTCAGTCACGTTTCGGGATTTCAATGGGTTTTATCCACTGCTTGGAAAAATCAAGTATCATTGTCAAAAAGTTTCCTGAATCGCTACAAGTCTTACGAATGCAGACTACTCAGTGTTGTGAAAAATAATATTAGCTCCTAGTTTAAAGATTAACTGAACATATGAATAAAGTGTTTCGGCTTCAGTTTGGATGCGTTTCGTCCATGCGGAATAAGCTTCCAAAGGGAGCGAATAAGTATGGACTACATTGCTTTGTAAGAATTGCAAGCGAGGAAAAAAAAAATTCGATACGTATTTGCAATTTTGGCTTAGCTTTGGCAATGTTTGCAATGCTTATGGAACTTTCTTATTAAATCAGGAAGGTGCCCAGCTATTATATGAAAGCTGCCTAATTTTACTCTAAAGTTCCAGAGACGCGACTGGCTTCAAACGGGAAAATTTCTGAATTTTTTAGGAAGCTTCCGGTATAATTTCAGGAAGGTTACTGAACGTTCCTGTTTTTTGCAAGGTATGTTACTGGCAGAAATTGGGCACATCAGCTACCCATTATTTTCCAGGAACTTTTCTGAATCTTTTTTACAGTGTGAATCACAAACACAAAGTTATTCAGAAAATGAGTTTAAAAAGGTTTTCTTTTTCGTGACGATTTGTATTGCTCGACTGTTCTTTTATGACATGGGAATATTCAAAAGGAGACAAGGGCGGAGAGCTGCCCGTTCCCCAAACATGAAATATTTAAAATCAAACCGAAAATTTAAATTAAAAAAAAAAAAAAAAATGTGCGTCACGGGACGCTCGGCAGAAGTGATAACTTTCATGGGATTAATTTATTATCATTATTTAATCCTACGAAAGTAACAATTGGCTTATGGTAGCTATAATAAGCAACGAAATTTTTGCATTGTATGTTATCTAAAAATCTTGCAAAGACTGCATCAAGTAGTTTCGTGACTTGTAGTGGCTTCTTCTGGCTTATTAATCATTTGTAATTTGGATTGTAGAGACGATACTAAGTTTTTAGCTCGATCGGAAACAAAATTAACATTAAAATCTTCGGTTAAAATTAAAGGAATTGTATAATAATCTTCCTTTAAAGCAGAACCTTCTTGTGTATAATTTAAAAGCTGTTTATGAATAAATTGAATAATACTTGAAAGACTTTTGTTTGGGGATGTATATATGTTGGCAATAATAATTCGTTGCTTTGCTTCATTGAGACATTCTATTATACACGTTTCACCAATATCGTTTTCTGTAGCCGTTATTAAAGGTAGTAACATTATTAACATGTAATCCTATATTTGGAGTGACAATATTTATGCAATCAAGATCATTCTGATAAACTACTACGCCTCTTGCTCTTATATTTTGACGTTTTAATTGCACAATACGTTTAAAAGATGGAATAATTTTAGTATTACCGTTTCCAAGCCATGTTTCACATAATAAAAGAATATTACAGCGTTGAGAGACCGAATCAATAAGATCGAGACTATAAGCATTAAGGTTTTGACAGTTAATTGAAAAAAGTGATATTTCTCTTTTATTTAAAATGAACTGTCGGCGCAAAAACAATAGATTAAATAACGCGTCGCTTCTAAATATTTCGTTTATCAGAAAAAACACTCAAACTTACGAAACATTTTAGATTTTACTCTGTGATAAACAAATTAAATGTTTATTTATTATTTTTGTTTTCTCGGCCGTCCCCGACCCCCACGTTGCGGAGTCTGCGGGGATAAAGTTCATTTAAAATATGTACACCTTATCACAGTTCAAAACCCTAATTGAAGCGAGATATTTTTAGTATAACTAATCGCAAAAATGTTTTTATTTTGAAAATAAATTAAAAGATTAAATGCTGTTTTGAATATATATTGTTTACAATGTTATTGGTATTATATTGTATTGTTAAACTCACCTTTCGACAGGAGATTGTGTTATGTTGCGACGATCATCCATCCTCTGTTAGTTTCATTACTTTTTCTACTATCACTTAACGCTTAAAGCTGATCCAAAGAGTAAAGAAACAGAATTTCCCCGAGCATGCGTGCTTCTGTCGTATGCGCGAACGAAAAGAATGCCAGACGAGAGTTGCGCCGTAACGCGTTATGTCACAAATCAGTTTACCCTCCCATAAGAAGTTATCACTTCAAAAAGTAGAGTCATGTGAAAAAAGCAAGTTTCTTGAAGAAAACGAGTACAAAAGGTTGAAAGGCATCCCGGGATTGAGAAAGACTCAACTCTTAGTTGAATTACATAATTTATCCTATTAGCCAATCGAAATTTTGTCAAGTAAAAATTCATTTCGAACATTTTCTAGGTCCAACATATTTCCAAAGTCTTTTGACGGTTAAAGCTCCCACCAACCTATCAAGTAGCAAGTATAGAACTCGGTCTTATAGAGGACGACAAACTTCGGAAACTAACCTTATTTGATTCATGTCACTTTCTGACTTCGCTCCTTAACTCAGAGAATTGTTTATAACTCTGTCAACTTTTTAATCCTAATGCTATGTGGTAAACAGTTCAAAAAGATATCTGTGACGACATATTGCAAGGAGAAACTCAGCAAAAATGCTGTGAATTATTGTTCAATGTTAAATGACACATTGTAAAAATAAATAAATAAATAAATAAATCCGAAGCGTTACTGAATCTTTCTGTAGAACCATCGGGATTTCACAGGATTTTATTATTGTTCTTAGAAAAATCAAGTATCTTTGTCAAAAAGCTTCCTGAATTTCTACAAGTAATATGAATGCATACTTCTCACTGTTGAGAAAAATATTTTTAGCTACCAGTATAAAGGTTAACTGAACGTATTTAATAAGTGTAGCGACATCGGCTTGGTTACGGCAAACCCAGAATGACGAAGCTGCAAATTATAACAAGTTTGATTAATGGTTATCGGCTTCAATTTTAGCATTGCTGTGGTTGTAAAAAAGCTCTTAGAACTTTTCTGATGAAGCTGTTGTATTACACCTACTTAAGATTCCATATAACGCGACTGGATTTAACGGGGGAGGTTACGAAATTCTTCAGAAATAATCCAGGATAATCTCAGGAAGATTACTGAATTTTAGTAGAATGCATTTTTGTTTTTGTGCAAGATACGTTCCTTGCAGAAATTGGGCACATTAGCTGAACAGTATTTTCCAGGAACGTTTCTGAATAGTTTTTACAGTGCATAAACGAAAGGCTAATTTAAATATAAGCAACATTTGTCAATGAAACTGAAACTCAATGGAGGACTTTTTTTCGCCATTGCCGCAGAAAATCAACGAAAAGAATTCTATAGATCAAAATTTATAATAAAAATTTCACATACCATCACCATCATCGAATCTGAAATTCAAACGTACATCTATACGATATGTAGTACATCGTTACATACGGGAAGATTGTATCGTTCACTGGGGATTATACGGTCTCTCTTGATCAGGAAATGAGGTAAATGAATTGGTTTCAAATCTCATAAAAACGGTCAGAAGGGGTTTTTGTCCACAACAGTCCTTACACGTGCATTAACTACTGTATTAGGATTGACAACACTGTTAAAACCAAGACCTCTGGGGATGTTTTTACCCACCCCCACCATTTTGCTCAGCTGCTACGTTCTACAGCGCTGGATTGACCATGCAGGTGATGATAATTTACTCTTTATGCGTTAGACAGCCAGATCCGAAAACTAAACCCTATGTGATTTTGGGGTTTCGTCAAAAATAGTGTTTATACACCAACATTGCAAAAACTGAAATATCGCATATGTATAGCTTTACGAAAAATTGAAATTGAAACACTTCAAAATGTATGCTAGATGTGTGTCGTGTTACGAAAGGCGCACACATCAAAAATTTGTCGCCGAAAAACATTCCGAACCGTTACTGAGTATTTTTGTGTGACATCTTCGGATTTTAATGGTTTTTATACACTGCCTGGAAAAATCAAGTGTCACTGTCAAAATGTTTTCTGAATTGCTACAAGTCGCACAAATGCAGAGTTCTCTCTATTGTGAAAAATATATTTAGCTCCTAGTTTAAAAATTGCCTGAGCGTATTTATAAAGAGTATCGGCTTAAGCATGAATACGTTTCGTTCAGGTTGTTTAAGCTCGCGAAAGGAGCAAATAAGTCCGTGGACTATGTAGCTGTGGAAGGATTGCAGGAAAGTTAAATTCGCGATAATTACTTGCAATTCTGTGTTATAGCTTTGGCCTTGTTTGCAGTACTGCTTGAAAAAGCAGGAAGGTTCCCAGCGGTTATATTAACCCTACATAAGTTTATTCTAAAGTTTCAGAGACACGTCTGGCTTTAACTGGGAAGATTTCCAGGATAATTTTTGGAAGGTTACTGAATGTTAGCGGAAAACGTTCCAGGTTTTTGCGAGTTTTTACTGGCAGAAATTCGGCACATCAGCTGCCCATTATATTCCAGGAACGTTTCTAAAGCGTTTTTACAGTGTGAGTGAAAGGACACTTGGACAGTTTATCTTTTTTTTTTTTGCATCATTTATAGGGCTAAGTGTAAAAGTTTATGAAATATAAATTTTTTAAACCGAGATATTCTTTTATTCTAACTCTGTATAATAAATAACGCAGTTTCACACACCTGTGAGATTTTGAAGCATTTTTGTCTGTTTCCTTAATTTAAACAGGAGGATAGACTTTGTAACATCATCGTAGGCACGAAACTTTGTTCACACCCACAGATAGGAATCATACATCAATCTGGCAATAACACCGACTATTATTTTAAAATTTATTTACTTATTCTGCAGTTAAAAAAATTGGTAGAAATGAATAAATCATTCATATTTGGTATTTGTGTGTGTGTGTGTGTGTGTGTGGTAGTTAAAATATGAGCAGGGGTTAAAATATTTTCAAGCGAAATTTCAGTAGTATACACTGAATTTTGATAATACAATTGTCCAACGAAAAATTAATTTGAAACGCCCGAAAAACTTGACTTTAACCACATTGCTAATACTAGTGTTAGTAATTTATATAATACAGGCAAGCAAGATATACCGATGTCTTATTTCAAGAACTAAAGTGTGTTTTTGTGAAGAACCGCTTGCCACAAATAACTTCTTCCTTATAATTAAAACAAAAGTATCTAAGAAGCAGTCAAAATTAAAGATGATATGAGACCCTTCGAAGAAACCATTCTTTAAATAACTTAAGAACAATTTAGATGCTTTCTTGAACATGGATATTTTAATAAATTAAAATTTTGCAAATCTTGATTTATCATATTTCCTTGGGTGATTTTATGGTGAAAAAATATTATGGACGCAAGCAGGGTTGCCAGTCGTCCCGGATTTCAAGGGACAGTCCCGTATTTTGAAAAATAGTCCCGCGTCCCGGGGACTAAGTCCCATATTCTAGGTAATAACAATATTTTACAAAACGAGACATTATTTTAAAGGAAAAAAATAAAGTAAAACAAAAAATGAAATAAACATAGTCCAGTCTATGAGTGCTCAAAACAGGGGAGTAGCGTGCATGGAATATGCGATAATTTTTGACTTCAGAATATTGTTAGGGATAGTAAGTAAGTAAACGTACTAAAAGTCCCTGACCTGGGGGAGGGGTGAGCTAAAGGTGGGAGGGAGGGAGGAAGAAAACTTTGGGTTTTTCGAGAAATATCGGAAATGGTGGAAAAAAATGCTTTTAAAATTAAAACTCATGCTAAATAAACTTACTGTGAAACTGTTTCTACACATATTTGTCAAATTTCCAATGATTTTCCGGGTATATGTTATGAAAAATCGATGATTTTCGAAAAAATTCTCTCTTTTTGTCAAACATTTGCTCCTAGTGCCTCCCAAGATCCGTATTCATAAAAATTATCAACGACAAAGTTTTAGAGCTTTAAATTTCCTTCAATTTGATATGCTACTTTGTTATATTTTTTTCAATCAATCAAAAGTTACAGAATTTCAAACACGCACTTTCATGGCAAAAAATGGAACACTTGCCATTCACAAATTTCAAACTGACTCGAAAGGATCGCGCACTTCCTCTTTCTTCAGTGAATTCGACAATCCTGATGGACAATAAAGAAGTATTTGTGGATTACTACAACACAAATGATTTTTAAGGGTTGGGGGGGGGGGGGTCGTAAAATTGTGACTTTGGGACGAGGGGGAGGGAAAGAGTAAGAAGTGTGATATCAAGCATTTTTTTAATACGAATATGTTTAAAAAAATTGTTTTTGAAAAGTACTTTGTGACAATTTGGGAGGGGGTCAAAAATGTAGAGAAAATGTGTAACATCATTTATGGACAGCCCCTTACCAAGACTTGCAGAACTACGTATATGCAGTATGAATTAGCTCTATACCCATTGCATTATTTAACGAAAATGAACTGAGGAAGTGGAGAAAGCCAGCACTACCGTATTAAGAAATTCATTAGAAGTAATTAGTAAATATACTGAAAGTCCCCGATCCTGGGGGGGGGGGGGGAGGGGAGTTAAAAGTGGGAAGGGTTACCCAAATTTTGTGGTTTTCGATTATATCTCGGAAACGGCAGGAAAAATGTGTTCCGAATAAAAGTAAAAGTTAACTAAATTTATTGTGAAATTGTTTTCATACATTTCCAGTGCTATTTTAGGTACGCGTTCTTGAAAACCAATACTTTTCGGGAAAAAAACTATCGCCTTCTTTTTGTCGCAGAGTGTCTGTGCCAAGCAGGCGCTCAAGGGATCTTGTGCAGCAATCATGTGACAAGGACCCTGACAGTTTTATGTGTGTTGAAATTCCACCGGCTGAACACCTAAACTGCAGATTCAAACCTGATACCAAAGAAATACGAAGCCTATGCCCAATCACAGCGACACCCAGCTGACAAGCAATCAAAAACTATGAAGTTCTAGCATGTAGTCAATTTCTTTACTCTTATTGAAATGAATATGTGACGCTATAGCAGGATATTGAACATTTTAATAATAGAAATAAGGTAAATGTAGCTGACCGGCAGCACATTTTTGTAATTATAGTTTTTATTACATTATTACTAATCATATTTTGAAAGTGTTTATATGGAATATGGACTGACAGCAATTAGAAAATGAAAATATCATCTTTAAGGTGACATCTTGGTTCTATTCTGAGGCGGAAGGGTCATGTCACCTGCAGTGGAAAAGTTGTTCTTAGAAATTGGTAATGTATTGATGTCATCGTCTTCCCCTTCGTCCTGGATAAATGTATTGATTCCGTTGTTGCAACTGCCCTTGCAATGCAAGCTTGCGACAGAGTAGTCTAACGATGATTTTCTACATGTCACCTCCTGGTCACTTGAAGAAAAGCAATCTGTCAAAATCATCTTCAAGATTCCGTCAGGAGCAACATCCGATTCCGACAGTTTCAGCACGAGTTGGTCATTCCTCCTTTCCTAAACCCCCAATCCGGAACTTCACCATTAAGTTCCTAGCTGCAGGTTAACTTGCTAGTACGGCAGAGTCAGAGATCAGACTTGGTGTTAGCAGCTAGTTTGATAATTGATCTGTAACGGGTAACATGTGTCATCTGATCTGTAACATTGAGGGACTTTTCTGTCGCTAAAGCACCATACCATGAGAGATACATATGACCCCAGCTGCCTCAATGGATTCAGGGGAAGAAGAACTGTTGATATATACCTTAGATACATGTTGTATGATTTTAGATTTCTGGCAGAATGTTGTGATCAGTTGGGGATTTGGCTATCAAGAGGACAACTAGGAGTACATCCTCTCAAATGATAGCTACCGAAGAATTTTGCCATCTGATCCGTCTTCGCAATATCAGCGTCAACATCACCTAAAGCTCGGAGCGTATTTGTCTCGTTTTTCAACAGCTTCATCATTAGCCTATTTGTCAGCTGACTGTTATTATGAAAGTTGGACAGAAACCTTTTTGTTTGATCGTCGTTTCAATTTTCTAACTGACTTTGATGTCCATATAGTTTATACAGTCGTCTCTTTTTGCCTAACAGTTTTGTAGACTATAGGTATCGTCTGCAACAACAAATTCAAATTTAATTAAATTAATGTCGTTATCAATTTCCTTAAACAGTATGTATAGTGCTGACTTTCTGCACGTCCTTAGTCAACCAATTCATACTGCATATACGTAATTTGCAAATCTTCGCCCGATTCCTTTGTAAAGGGCTGTGTGTCCACAAATAATGTTTTTTTCAACATTTTTAACCCTCTACCTCCCCTTTCCCTTCTCTTTATCACAAAATTCGTTTTGCAAGCTACTTTTCATAAACATATTCGTATTAAAAAATGCTTGATGTCACACTTCTTACTTTTTCCTTCCCTCTATTCACAAAGTCGCAATTTGACGCTCCCCCCCACCCCCCACCTTAAACATCATTTGTGTTGTAGTAACCCACAAATATTTCTTTATTGTCCATCAGGATTGTCGAATTCATTGAAGAAAGAGGAAGTGCGCGATCCTTTCGAGTCAGTTTGAAATTTGTAAATGGCAAATGTTCCATTTTTTGCCATGAAAATGCGTGTTTGAAATTCTGTAACTTTTGATTGGTTAAATAAAATATACTAAAATAGCATATCAATTGAAGGAAATTTAAAGTTCTAAAACTTTGTCATTGGCAATTTTCATGAATACTGATCCTGGGAGGCACTAGTAGCAAATGTTTGCACTAGTAGCAAATGTTTGACAAAAAGAAAGGATTTTTCCCCAAATCATCGATTTTTTATAACATATACCCAGAAAATTATTATAAATTTGACAAATATGTGTAGAAACAGTTTCATAGTAAGTTTATTTAGCTTGAATTTTTATTTTAAACTCTTTTTTTTTCCACCGTTTCCGACATTTTCTCGAAATACCCAAAATTTTCTTCCCACCTCCCTCCCAGCTTTCGCTCACCCCCCCCCCCCCCCCCCAGGGGCGGGGACTTTTAGTATGTTTACTTACTAACTACCCCTAACAATATTCTGAAGTCAAAAATTATCGCATATTTCATGCACGCTGCAATGTGTTCATTGACTGGACTAAGAGTAATAAGAAAATCATGTGGCAGCAAATGCAAAAATTATTTTCGTTTTAATTTGGTTTCTGTTTTGGTGGCAGACCTTGAGAAGTCGAATAATTGCTTCCTCTTTGCTCATCGACTCTTGGAAATATATCTCTGCTCATGTGTCGTCAATCGCAATGAAAACGATTTTTATACTTTGATCGGTGACATTTTGTAAGGTTTAATGCATTGTTACGATTGAATTTTTCAGATTTATCATGAAGAGATGTTCTACGTCGGAAAGCACCCCCTTAAAAATACACCATGTCCAATAATTGCCCTCAACCTCAAAAATATCCCCTCCCCCTTTCACTCTTAGATTGTCCCATATTTACTGTTCTTAAATCTGGCAACCCTGGACGCAAGTTAACCTTTGACACTGCTTTTGTATCATTCTAATATTAATATAAAGCTTGTGTGATTACTTTTGTATTAGTATTTCAAAGGAATAATAAGAAAGGGCTACATGACATTGAACAACTAATTCAAAAGTGGATGGCGACGATAACAACTTTAAAACAACCAGAGACATCAGGTTTTGTCACAGTGATATAAATAAGCAATCTTGATTATTCTAAATTCTAATTTCTTTACTTTTTGTGTATTTGAAACAAACCTTAAAAGAATTCTTTCAAAATGTTTATTTCTTTTGCTGGAAAACATAAGTTCCTGCCTTCAATTTAAACTTGGCATAATCTGGCGAGAAAAACTTCAATAAAATGACGGGGGATCGCGAATTAAAAGTATTTATGAGAAAGCGAACTTACTGGTTTAGCTTTAAGATGGCACAACTGAAATTAGCTTGAGTTGCCTATGTTCTGTTTTGCCATCTACAATCTAACCGATTAACTATACCTCGGCTCGCTTCATAAACAAAGATACAAAAATTTTATTTTCAAAATGGATTGTTTCCTTCAGTCAAAAGTACTACTTTTAGTCACTGAAATTGATAGAATGAGTAAAAAAAAATAACATGGACCCAGAAAATACTTTCATTTTCCCAAACAGTTATTTTTTAATTAATTTTTTAAAATTTCCCATTTTGAAAACAAGGCGTGGTCTTTATGACGTCACAAATGATGCAATTTGGAGCATCTTTCTACCTCGTTTTACACGTTATGATAATCAAGAAGCGAATTATAATTGCGCTCTGCGCTTGCTATCAACCATATCGTTGCCAATACACGTGAGTAAAGATGCGAATTAAATATTTTTCACCGTGAATGGCAACACTAAATGGCATTTCATCATTTGTGATGTCACACGACAGAAACGTAAACAATGAAAGTGCACCAATATAAGTAATTTTTTAAAAATATTAAACTTGAAGAAATTATTTAAAAAATGCTCAGATCCTATATTTTTAAGCATGCTCTTTTACAAAAAAAAAAAAAAAAATACTTTTAAAATATTGGAAAAGACCTCATTACTGTCGTTAAAATTAGTTTCTTTATCATTCAACCGTCAAGACTGAGATTCTTCCACACCTGATCCAAAAAATGTTTATCCTGTTTCACAGATGAAACAAGATAAGTTTAGTGTTATACTTCACTTATTGTTTCCACCAGTTTTTTTATTTCTATATTTCGGTACATTAATGGAAAATGTGCTCCGTCAGGTAGCTGCATAGGTGAAGTTGAATTTACCTTCAATTAAGGCTCCTATATAAGGGGAGCTGACTTATCCGACATTTTGGTTCCAAAATTATCGGGCGAAAAAAATAAACATTTGTACAAAAGCCTCATTGCAGAAAACTGGTGTCCAAACTTTAGGTGTGTTGCCCGATTGATGTTTGATTATTTTATTCTGTGGATGAATACAATTTAATTAATACAAATTAAAAACAAATAAGGTATGAAAATGAGGTTTATTACCGTAAACATTTCCCGATACATTTTAGCTGAATTTGTAAACGAAGTTATCTTTCAAAATTTACCTAAAGTGACATTTTACTCAACTTATCATCAATTATTTTACGACTTAGCAACCAGCGAATATTATGACGTATTTATAAATACTAGAAACGAGGTTGGATCCAATTCTGTCTTGGAACCAAAATGTCGGATAAGTCAGCCTGTCTTTTTCAAGGGGCTCTACCTTCAATACGTGGGCGAGAACTAATGTGACGCGCCTGCATGCTAGCAAAAATTTAGTGATCACGAAATTGTTGTCTTTTTAAATCAAGCTTGTCTCCAACATTCACATGTACGCTTCTCCCTCTTACTTTCGAGGGGAGGGCTGGTATTGCTTTAAATGTGTTCCCTTACGCTGAATCGAATAAAACTGTAACCAAATTTCAAGAATTTTCTGCATTTAAAAAAAAAATCAAAAAACTGAACCCAACGATGGCAAAAAACACTAAAATGTAAGAAACAAGGTAGTTGCTATTTGATACCATCGACCGGTACCCGCATAGCCTTGCCCGTAACAGAAAATAAAAATGTCATTTGGTTCGCCTGTATATGTACAAATAATGGATGATGAATTTCTCGCCAATTTGCTATGTTAATCGCCCATGTTATGGTAATTTGCTCGCACATGATATGATAATTTACTCGAACACGTTATGATAATTTACTAGTCCATGTTATGACAATTTGCTCGATTTCTTAAAAAGTTTTTAGTTGGAATAGAAAAAGAACAAAATCGAATTTTGAGAAAATCGCTTCGAAGAGCTCACCTCTATCCTACGAACTAATTTTGTGCCAAATTTCATGAAAATCAGCAGAACGATCTAGGCGCTATACACGTAACAAACATCCAGACAGAGATCCAGACTCTCAGCTTTATTATTAGTAATAAAGAAGAAAAATGTGGTTTAATCAATTATCTCCCCTTACTCTGGAGGAGTTTATTTTAGCTAAGCCAGTACTTTTCGTCATTAATATTGTCAACAACAAATACAAATAATAAGCATTATCCATGAAACATTTAGTAGTACTTCTGAGCCACCGCAGCGTTGTATCAAATATATACAAAACGTAATGAATATAGATCAGTTTTTCGTGAATCGGGTGATAAAACAGTGGATCAAAAAGAACTTTCTCTAAGGAAAGGAGTAGGAGCCCAAAATGGTTCTTGCATGCAAAAATGAAAATTATAACTAGAATTTCCACCACATCTTCAAACTCTGGGGCTTAAACCTTCAATTAACTACCCACCCTTTTAGTGACGTTCCTGTATCGAAATATCATCTAACATAATATTTATTTAGGCAATTTAAATAGGATAAGAGATTAATAAATTTGCAATATCTCAAAATACTGAAGGGTGCTGTGACACTTACAGGGGAGCATTTTTGCTTGCTACTAACAGGAAAGTATTCCGAATATCTACATAGAAAGATTAAGATAAATCAGCTAACGACTTTTGAAAGCTTAACCTATGTTTCATCGTAGGTATAGTGCCTAGAAAGAGAAGTGTGCAGATCAAAGGACAAAAAGTAAGGTCAGATCTGCGGAAAATGCAGATGGGGAGGGGGGGGGGGTGCAGATTAAACCATCAAAAATTTTAGTGGTGTTTAAAAACTATTTAAGTGTCATTGGGGAATTTTTTGGGTGCGGTGGGGCTTCATAAAATTTGGGGGAGGGGGGAGTGCTCTGTCGCTCTTGGGGGGGGGGGGGGCACACCAAAGCTAAATCTGCATATTTAGATCTGCAATAAGAAAAGCTATTAGTCATCTCGATAAACCAGCGATTCGAGCAATTTACCCTCAACTGCGCAGGAGTGCCGAGGAGGAGGAAGGGGGGGGGGGGGGAGTTATGGCGCAGACTACACCATTGAAATTTTTAGAACAAATCAAAGAGTTCCATTTCTTAATTTTCTCCTCATCTTCGGGAACTTTGAAAAGCGAAACGTTTTCTTTGCCTGATCCGTAACCACTTTTGCACGCTGGTATAACAGAAGATGTAGCTTTTTTTTGTCTTAATATAATCGACTTTTATGTATGCACTAGCAGCCCGTCCCGTCTTTGGTCGGGTTTAAAAAAAAAAAGCTATATACCTTTATAAAACGTTATGCTGTAACTTTTTAAATTGAAGTTAAATGGTATGCAACATTTTTTGTTTGGTTTTTGAGATTTGAAACAAATTGATTTACCTCATTTCCTGATCAAGAGAGACCTACATAACATATACTTTCCACTGAACAATACAATCTCTCCTATTTAACGTTGTACTACGTATCGCATAGTTCTAAGTTTAAACTTCAGATTTGAAGATGGTGCTGGCATAAGAAATTTTCATTCGAAATTGCAATCACTTAAATTGGAAAAAGATATGCTGGGACCATGTTGATGCAAGGAATATCAGCCATTTGATCTGCTGCTGATGCTGTAAGAACAATGCTCGAAATCATATTATTCCGCAGTGAATTTAGTTGAGGTTGAATTCTATTGAGTAGACAAGACAAATTAAAGTTGCGCAAAAAACCTATTGGGATATCGGTTTTAATTTTAAAAGCATGAAGGGAAAACCTGTGGACAGAAGAGAATTATGGAATTCATATGGACGATGCACAGCGTTCTTGGCAAAAACTATGGCCCTCTTGAACATCCACGTAAAATCTTTTTTGACAAAGAGTCTTGAATTCAGAATAAACGCTGAGGATCAAATCATTTGGAGAGAATTTCCTAACTTATCTATTTTGATAATATACCCTTTTCCAGGAATTTTCCCGTTACTTACTTGAAATAAAAGACTGTGGTACTGTGGTAATTCTTACGACCATCTCTTAAACGAACTCTTATACTAGTTGTTTTCAAGATACAGAGATTGAAAAGGGCTACTAAAAAAGATAAGACTTTAATCAGGCTTAAAATATATCTGCACCCGTTCCTCTAGGGCACCAAAGGATAAGTTTAATTAAAGTCACCGTCAAATACGAAGGTGACACCTCTCATAATGGGGTGGTTTCCTTCAGTCAAAAGCAGGGCTGTGGAGTCGGAGTCGGAGTCGGAGTCGAAGAGTCGGAGTCGGACTAATTTTGGGGTAAAGGAGTCGGAGTCAGAGTCGTTAGAAAACATGTCGACTCCGACTCCGACTCCGGGCTTCTTTTTGTCTTTCTTTTTTACTGACTCTCATTGCATTTTTTAAAAACTGACTACTAGCAATTGTAAAGTCAGAACAAACAACGTAAGTAGAAGCACAAATTTGTAAATTTTACAAATTTGTGCTTCTACTTACGTTGTTTGTTCTGACTTTACTATTCAGCACAAAGGTATTTATTTATCTTATTACTAGCAATTGGTTCGATTACATGTATAAAAAGTTACTAATGAAAAAAAAATAACTGCTACAATGGCAATCAGCTAGCTTGAGTGCTTATAACTTTCTGTAGCCGTCCCCTAGTTTGCTTGCTTTTTAACTTAACTAATATATAGCAACTGTCAGCAAACAGTTTTATCGCCTAACATTTTCAAGTAATCAATTTCAAATAAAAATAAAAATATAGTGTTTTGTTCGATCTCAGTTATAAAATAGTAAAAGGGACATAACAATTTAGTAAGTCGGGGCCCGTTCCTCAGGTGGAAACTTTTGAGAGTGATCGACAAATTCAAATAAGTTCTTGCGCGAAAACACGAATACAAAAGACCCGATGAAATAATCTAATGTTTTTTTTCTTTATTAAGACTATTTCTATAAGTTTGGTTCTCACTAAAAAATTTGGAGCAAAATAAGTATAAATGATTTTTTGATTACAATACTAAATAATTGCAGTTAATCTTAAAATCTTCACATTAAGGTTAATTCTAAAGCAGCCAATAAAATTGAAATTAAAAATTTAGCGGTGAAGAAATATAGGTATAGTAAAAACTATTCGTATAAATCTGTATACCGCCGCATTTTGTGTAAAATTTGCTTCTGACGTATATGTGCCCAATTTTCGTTGAAATTTTATTGATGAAATATAATTTAAAATATAATCGGGAGAATTTTCAGAATTAAAGTATTTATACCTTTTATAAACTCTGAAATTAACTTTAGGTGTCACCTACCACATGGGTGTCACCCGGGGCAAACCACACCCTCTCAAGAACTTGGACTTAGAAAAAAAAAAGCTTTTTTCCTCTCAAATTACAGCTTTCAAAAATTGAAAACACACGATTTGATCAATATCTATTTGTTAAATATTAAAGGGGGTAAGGTAATCCTTTTCAATTTTTTTAAAGGAATTTTTAAGTCATTTCATTTTTAAACTCGTAACTGTTGGAAAATTTGATTTTTAAATTGAATTTCTAACGTTGTATGCATCTTGGGTTTACAAAAAAAAATGCGAAATTTTCATAAAAAAAGAATTAATATTTTAATCTCTGTTTAAAGGTTTCCCCCCTTCTCCTGAAGGGAGAGAGGGAATTGAAAAATACAATTAAAAAAATCTCCGGAGTCGGAGTCGGAGTTGGAGTCGGAGTCGGGGTCGGAGTCGGCCATTTTCCTTCCGACTCCGCAGCCCTGGTCAAAAGTACTACTTTTAGTCATTAAAATAGATAGAATGAGGAAAAAAAAACATAGATCCAGAAAATACTTTCATTTTCCCAACAGTTTTTTTTAATTAATTTTTTAAAATGTCCGACTTTTCAAACAAGGCGTGGTCTTGATGACGTCACAAATGGTGCACTTTGCCGCATCTTTCTACTACGTTTCCTCGTTATGACAATCAAGCAGCGATTTAAAATGGTGCTCTACGCTTGCTTTCAACCATATCGTTGCCAATGCACGTGAGTAAAGATGCGAATTAAATATTTTGTTCTGTGAATGGCAACATTGAATCGCATTTCATCATTTGTGATGTCACACGACAGAAGTGTAAACAATGAAAGCGTGGAGATATTCAATTGAGGAGATATTCAAAGTAGTTTTAATAAGGAATAGTTAATTTTTGACGCACTAAGAAAAGTCCCGACAGTTCCGTGAAAAAACATTGCGAAAGCCAGCCTCCCTGGTGATCGATATTTGGCTAGTGTTTAATTTATTCAGTTTTCCAGTTCCACCGTGTATACCGAAAAACATTAATTTGCATTCCTGGTCTTTCATTGCTTAATCATGTTTTTATAGAATTGTTTTCGTTGATTCTCTGCTGCGGTGGCAAACTAAAATCCCCCATTGAGTTTCTGCTTCATTAACAAAATTTGCATTAAAAAAAAAAAAAAAAAAAAAAAAAATCAAACCTTGGTTTACATCTTTTGATATTGAACGACAGTCATAGATTTCCTGCTAACGCTCTCCTTGCAATGTGTCGTCCCAGAGACCTTTTTTGAATGTTTGCCATAGAGGAATAAAATTTAAAAGTTGCCAAAAAAGCTAAAATAGCTATAAACAATTCTCTGAGTTTAGAAGCGGAGTCAGAAAGTTACATATATCAAAAAATGTTAGTTTCCAAGGTTTTTCGTCCTCTATAAGACCGAATTCTATGCATGCTAATTGATAGCTTGGCAGGACCTTTAATCGTCAAAAGACTTTGGAAACATGTCGGACCATGGAAATGTTCTAAATGAATTCTTAAGTAACAAAATTCCGATTGGCTAGTAGGATAAATATTGTATATTCAAATAAGAGGTGATTCTTTTTAAACCTGGGAGGAATTTCAACCTCTTTTACTCGTATTCTTCGAAAAACTTGCTTTTTTCACAAGCCTCGTTTTTTTTTGTTTCTTTTTTTTTTTTTTTTTGCTATTTCGTTCTGATGTTTCCTGATAATATATTCGTGATGTATATTATTTAATTATATCATTTTAAATGCTTAAATATGGTTAACATGAAGTATATTTCTCCAAATAATTTTATTTAGTTATTCCTCTTCGTAAATGTCTTTCCTATCGAATGTTCTTTGTTCGTCATTGTTTTAACTCTTAACTTTGAATATACTGTTTTTGTGTGTAGTTACTCCTTGAGATGAGAATTTTCTAAACTAAATGTGCTTAGGTGAATTCCTTAGAAAATGCTTTTATGAATAAAAAACCTTAAAGGATAGTTTGAAATGCACGCAAGATTACAACTTTCAAAAATACGGATTATTATAGTCTATCTATACTACTTGAAACCGAAAATTATTTCGCCGGAAGCGAATCTCATTTATGATTCGTTTAAATAAATTTTGAAGCATGAACAATCAACATTAATTAACTCGAAATGACTTACAATGTCCAAGGTTATCAGAATGCTATACACCTTATCCTCACTAGCCCCAATTACACGTAATGCTCTAGGCGGTTCTGTTGCTGACATCGATGATTCGTGTGTAGATCACGTGTTTTCATCCCCCAGCATTCAGTTCGAAAAAATGTTTTCCAATACAATTGTCTGCTATTGCAAGCACAACTACTAAATCATTTTGAGTTTTTACGTTTATAAGTATTAAAGAGTACGAAACATAAACTGGTAGTGAATACAAACTATTGGTTTAAAAAAATAGTATAAATACATATATGCGTAATTTATAGCCTATTGTCTGTCTTTCACGAGAAAAGCTTCCGCCGTCAAGTCTGAGCCCGTCTACTGCCATAGAAACGGACTTCGTTCATTTTCTGCTAGGGTTAGCAGGAAGGCTTTTTGGCGCCGTTTCGCCACTTGTCTGCTCGCTCGCTTTTGTGCAGTCGTACGGGTTTTTCCAACATTAAGCTTCCCTTGGAAAAATGAGACGTGCCTCATTGCTATAACAGAAGACAGGCGCTTACAGTATGTCACACAGTAAGAATGCACCTTTCGTCTACAGAAAGAATTTTCCAAATTGGGGCAGTGGTTCCTGAGATTACCCCGAACATATGAACATACAAAAATCCGCTCTCTCTGTTTATAATATTAGTATACATTAAAATATTTTAAAACTCTTTCATAAATTTTTTATGAAATGTGGAAAAACAACAAAAACGCATAACCGATTATAAATTAATCCCGCATCAACTAATGTTAACTCCGTCAAAACTAGCGTGCTCCCTAACCACACTGCCATCTAGCGGATTGCCGAAAGTTTGTCTCCACGAATGGCGGAGAAAACAGCGGCGGTCGGCACACTACAACGCTGGCATGAGATTTGTTATCACGCCAACGTAATTCAGGAATACAGATAACGTTGCATTGAACTTACTCGTGCGCTCTTTAAAAAGGTTATGAATCTAATCTACAACTAAAATAAACTGGTAGGAGTACCAAATCAATTAAATTTGGCATTCGCAATTTAAACAAGGGGTTAATTATTTTTAAATGAGGTTTGAAGAGGGCTATTAAGAACTCAAATTCGATGAAAAAATAGTCCAATAAAAGGGAATTAAAAAACCCTTGATTTTATCCATAATACAAACCCTAATATACACAGTCCAGTCACATTAATGTGACCACCACGTACTTTCCACGTCAGAGTTAAATAACCAATCACAGAAGGCAGATGGTAGCGCAGTGCAGTTGAGCGTATATAAAGGGTGTGTGAGGGCTTCGGAAAACATTTCAATCATTGGCGTAATGCAGAAGCGAAGCGATTTATCCGACGTCCAAACGGGCATGATCATTGGCTTTCGAGCCAAGGGTGGAAGCATTTCCGAAACGGTTGAGTTTGTGAACTGTTCGCGTGCAACCGTGGTAAAAGTGTACCGTGTATGGCAAAATGTGACCGTCCAAAATCAGCGACGTGGCAAATGTGGTGCACCACGGGCCATAGATGACAGAGGCGAACGACGGTTGCGGAGATGCGTTCGGGCATGTAGACGGCTACCGTTGAGCAACTGACCACCAAAATGAACCAAGGGGCTGCCAAAAGTGTCTCCCAAACTACTATTCAGCGAACATTGCTGCGTCTGGGCCTCCGAAGCATACGCCTGGTTCGTGCACCTATTCTGACTGCTGTTCATCGACGACGAAGGCTAGCATTTGCACGTCAGTACAGCAGCTGGATGTCCACAGAGTGGCGACAGGTAGCGTTTTCAGATGAATCGCGTTTTATGCTCCATCGGACAGATGGACGTTGGCGTATAAGGCGTGAAACCTCTGAAAGGAACCACCCTGCAACCATTGCCGGAACGGTCCAAGCTGGAGACAGGAGCATTATGGTCTAGGGGATGTTTTCCTGGCATTCTCTGGGTTCACTGATCACTGTGGAAGGCACGATGGATCAATACAAGTACGCATCTGTCCTTGTGGACCATGTCCACCCCTACATGCGCAGTGTTTTTCCTCAGGATGATGGCATCTTCCAGCAGGACAATGCGAGGTGCCATACAGCTGCAAGTGTACGTGCGTGGTTCGAAGAGCACCAAGATGAGTTAACCGTCCTCCCCTGGCCAGCAAACTCACCTGACTTAAACCCAATCGAGCATCTGTGGGACCATTCGATCGAGCTGTTCGTGCCATGGATCCTCAACCGCGTAATCTAGCGCAGCTGGCCACGGCATTAGAGTCGGCATGGCTCAACATCCCAGAGAACACCTTCAGGGACCTAAGTGACTCTCTTCTTGCACGTCTCGCAGCAGTCCGCTCTGCGAAAGGTGGTTATTCTGGCTTTTGACAGATGGTCACATTAATGTGACTGGACTGTGTATTTACAGGGTGTTCCAAAAATGACTGACACTTTTGAAAAAAACAACAAAAACTAAACGGTCAGCGATAGAAACATACCGTTTGTTGCATTATGCTTGGGACAGCAGTGAATATTAAGTGAGAGAAACTTTCAAAATTAGTTACAATGTTCCTCAACAGATGGCGTGGCGCTACAGGTATATTAAAAGGTATAAAAGAAAACGATGTCTGTAAGATTGCCAAAACAACCGGTATATTTGAAGAATAAATTAAAACTACACGGGCAGCGTTGATTTTTCAAATATACCGATCATCTTGGCGATTTTACGGACAGCGTTTTCTTTTATACCTTTTAAAATACCGGTAGTGCCATCTGTTGAAGAACATTGTAGCTAATTTTGAAAGTTTCTTTCACTTAAAATTTACTGTTGCCCCAAGCATAATGCAACAAACAGTATGTTTCTATCGCTGACCGTTTAGTTTTTGTAGTTTTTTCAAATGTGTCAGTCATTTTTGGAACACCCTGTAATTTATACGCATGGTAGCACTGTTTGAGCAGTTTGTCCCGTGAAGGGGGGTGCTGAATTCCAGTTGTGTCAGTGTTTTCCATCATCAAAATATTTTTGGCAAGTGATGAGATGAAATGGAATATAATAGGGGAAAAGAATTGATTTAAAAACGAATTCGGTTTGTATAAAACTGGTATGAAAACAGTGGGGCGCAAAAAATCTTGGAAAAGGGGAAGAGAAAGAGAAAAACTCACAACGTTGAATCGTACAAATTTGCAGAGAACTGCATAGACGGGTTTCGGAAGTAGAACGAGCCCCCTTTTCAATGGAAAAGAAATGAGTTTATGGATGAAAAGGCAACCAAAAAAAAAAAAAGATGTCTTTTCATCCTTTACTGTAAAAAAAATTCGAAATGATACTGATTATTTCCGAGGAATGTTTCGGGATTTCGAAGGTTTTTCATCTATTTCCCCATAAAATCATGTATTTTTGCAAAATAGTTTCCTGAATTGCTATAAGTTGCACGAGTGCAGACTTTTCATTCTTGTGAAAAATATTTTTAGCTCCCAGTTTAAAGATTGACTGAGCGTATTTATTAAGTGTATCTGGTGTAAGTTACAAACGACACACCCAGACCAAGCCCCCAATAAGAACGAATACAACCGTTCGAGATTGCCCAAGCCCCCAATGGGAACGAATATAACCATTCGAGATTGCCCAAGCCCACAATGAGGCACTGGGTAGCTGCAGCCTCTGCAAGGCAACAATTGCAGCATAGATGCTTGTTCCTTACACGGAATCATGTTTTAGGCATGGTCTTGTTTGCATTAGTGCTTCTTTGGTGAATCAGGAAGGTATTACTTCATTACATTAAATCTATATAATTTTACTTGAAGGTTTCCGATACATGACTGGGTTTTACCCGGGAAGATTTCCAATTTATTCAGAAAGTTTCAGGAATAATTTCAGAAAGATTACTGACATTGAGATGAACATTTTCCTGTTTTTGAAAAACATGTTACCGGTAGAAATTGGGCATATTAGCTGCCCATCAGTTTCCAGGAACATTTCTTAATTGTTTTTACAGTGCAGTCATTCCTGAGTTTTCCAGGGAGGGTGGGGGTAATGGGTAAATATACATTTTATAGGAAAAAAACAAAAAATAACATACACAAAAGCACAATTTTACTGTTTCTGAGTTCCGGGAAGGAGCGGAATAGAACTCTACCCACCTGATAGCTCAAAGGATGGAACTGCCCCCCCCCCCCTCTCCTTTCATTTTCAGCAAAATATGTCCTTGCTGAATGGACTTATTAAGTGAAAATTTCTGTAACAAATCTGCAGTGTGCTCCTTTTTATCGGAGTAGTCGAATAATTTTGAACTGTGAAGATAAGGACTTCAGGTAGAAATTCATATGTTAGTGTTTGCTGTTCCGTAGTCTTCACACTAGCCTAAATAGTTCAACCAGAGGTGTGGCCAGAGAAGGGAGTAATGGGTAAAATGTGATAGATCCCCTAAATTCTAGTGAGATAGTAAGTCTTCATCTAGGGACCTTTAATGACCTAAAGAGAAATTTCTATACACACAACATACTAATGGGATCAGCTATATGGTTTGAAGTGCCTCGTCTTGTAAAACGGCAGTGCCTGTAGAAGCCAATATATGCTTCATAGTCTGAATTTGAATGGGTACCATGCCCACCATACACATTCCTAGTCATATCTTAATGGTGTAAAGTGACCAATTATTTTTTCCCCTCAAAAAAAGGCATTTGAAGTTTTAGGTAACTGCATGCGTATTTAAAAATATCGCACATCCTTTACAGTATGTTCCTATTACAAAAAAGGAACTGAAATAAACATTTAAAAACGAGGAATTGATGTTAAATGTTCTTCTGTACACATAGTTGCTAACTTCCGTTTAAAGCCAGTCGTGTCTCTGAAATCTTCAGAGTAAACTTAGGCGGGTATAATGTAACAGCTTAACCCCATTGAGAAGGAAAAAAAAAGATGGAGAAAGTGAAGCTTTCAAATGTTGGAGGAAAGATCTCAAGTCACGTGATATTTAATATTTGAAAATAAAGTATTGGAAGAAATCAGGTATCTTTCACTCGTTTCACGCAAGACGTGTCTCCCTTTCGTCGCAGTTGAGCCATGTTACTTGAGATCTTGGCCTCAAGGTTTCCGAAGCCAACGATTGAACATGCTCTCTCCAGTTCCTAATTCTTGCACTAAGCTCCAAAAACAGTATTGTTAAGATAGTCAAGATTACACTAGAATTGCAAGTAAATTTTAAAGAAGTAAACCACTTGCCATTCCTAAACAGCTGCGGAATCCAGAGACAACTCTCACTCGGAGCTTAATCACCCTGGATGTAATTAGTCCAGCAAAACCAGATATATTAAATAAACACGCTCAGTCAATCTTTAAACTGGGAGCTAAAAATATTTTTCACAGCAGAGAAAAGTATGCATTCATACAACTTGTAACAATTCAGGACACTTTTTGACCATGATACTTGATTTTCACAGGGAGTGGATGAAAACCAGTAGAATCCTGAAACGTTGCATGGAAATAATCAGTAACGCTTTCGAATTTTTGTACAGTGCATTTCAAGTATAGCAAATAGAAAAGCTACGTCCCAAGTCTATCGAAATTCACAGCAACCGAGTTAGATTATACTCATCTTTGGTATCGGCAGCGGATGTGGGAAGAAACAACGAGTAAACGTTCTCCGCAAAGTGATGCCAACTACATTATTTACGCCCAGTCTAGGAGAAAGACAGAACCAACGCAATTATTCTGTAATGAATATTTTTGATTGTTTACTCGCTCTTTGAAAAAATGATTTTTTTTTGTGATAACATGCTTTTTTCTTACACACTCATCTCTTTAACCGTGGGATTGAGTTCCAACTGATTTTCTCAAGAGCTACTTGTTGCATATACGGAAAGTTCCTGAGAAAATAAACAAATGTCTGTGAGATGACACTTCAAAAGTAAAGTTATTCATTCATGGGTGCAGACTTCTTGTTTTAAGAGTAGGAATATGAATAAAAAAGTAAAGAGTGAAAAGTTTTGAAATGTTTTTTAATTTTCTCTTTTTGGAAAACAGTTTTGAGGGTAAGATAAGAGAGCAAATTATGGAAATTCTCCTGATTTCTGTCAAATGTGGCAGAAATTAGACAAATAATCTACCCAATATTTTCGATTAAAGTTTTGTAATATTTTTTTAAATGCATTGTAAGTAGTAGTGAAGAAAATAGGTAACTAGAATATCCAGACACTTCATAAGTAAAATCATTCATTCATCAGTTTATATTTCTTGTTTCAAGAGCACAATTATGAGTAAAAACAAGTTATTAAAAATGGTTTTTATTGATTGATTATTATTATTATTACTATTATTAACATTATAATTATTATTAATTATTTTTATTTATTTATTTGAAGAATAGTTTTGGGTGTTAGATAAGCGAGCAACTTTTGGAAACTTTTCAGATTTCGGTCAGATGTGGCAGAGACTTGACACATGAGCTATCCATCATTCCCAGGATATTTTTTTTCAAAATGCACAACAATTAGTAGTAAAGTGACTAAGTTACTAAAATATTCACGTAGAAGACTAGAACAAATGATATTATTTCTGAAGCAGTTTAAAAAACTGGTAAGAATAACAAATCAATCATATTTGGAAGTCACAAAGTAAATAAGTGGGTAAAAGTTGTGTTTTCCGAAATTTAAATCAAAAGAAGAAATTGTCCAACAAAAGGGATTTTAAAACTCCCCAGCACCCTTGATTTTATTCCTAATGCCAATCCTAGTATGCTAATTTATGTAAAGTCACAAAAAAAAAAAAAAAAAAAAAAAAAAAAAAAAACGAAACTGTCTTCCGTATTCGAAAACTACTGACACTACAGAAACGTGTAAGGCGTTATCTTTTCAGAAATTATTCAATCTATATAATAATTATTGCTCATTTATTATTGAAGGGTCGTCATCATATTAAAATGTGCACCAACTTTAAATATAGCAATGAGAATCCCTCTTTTATAAACATATATCAAGGAATGAACCAATATCCTATAATAAAAACGTCATTTACTATATAAAAGATGAAATTTGATTTTTCATTGAATTATGAAATTAATATTCGAAAAAAATATGATCAGGAACCGTATTATCTTTTAACAGAAAAACAATCTAGAAGAACTTTTTTCGGGAATCCTAAATTTGAGCTCAAGACATTCAGTACTTTTTAATGTGCTAAAAAAATAATTTTGCTTCCGACTGATGGTCCGTATGACTTCGCAAACTGAAACAGTAGAAGTTGACTTCTGTGGGGGTAAGAACTAATTCGGTCAGTAGAGGAATGTAATCACTTATAATATTGCACAGGAGTTATTTTTATGTCACACAATCTAGAGGAAGCGGGCGGTTCCTGGACGCATATAAACAACCTTTACTATGATTGAGATCATGTAAAAATTTGGAGACTACCGATTGGCTACCACTTTTAAACGTCATTCAACTCCTTCATAGCTTGTTTTGCATTCTTAAATCATCGGTTCATAACACTCGTTAACGAAAAAGAACTTTTTATCTGCATCCTGATTTTAAATAGTCAATTCCTGCTAATTTTGGGTCGAGAAAAACGAATATAATGGTGGCTTTTTTTATTAACTCTTGTTTTCAGGATACATAACAGCCTATTGGAGAAAGACACACAGCAACCACACATTGATTTAAAGGTAATGTTAAAAAGGAAAAAAGAAACTCCTGTGCAATTAATGTTATTAAATAGATCCCGTTTTATTAAACAATGCTTTTTTTTTTTGGAAATCAGTAATTCCTTTTGGCACATTGCTATAAACACTTCATTTTCGATTGCTTTTTGTACATCAAAGAAGAACCATCTCTTGTAATAGTTCAGAAGCATTTGGTGAGCATTAATTCAGTCCAATGACCCTGATATATGCGTTCCATTGTAAAGAAATCTTGGTGAAATCTTTCCTCATGTTCACTGCTCATAGCTTTAGTTTTAAGCAAAATATCCTGGAAGAAATAAACAAAATAGAGTTTCAGAGACATATCATTCATCAATGGTTACAGAACTTCCATAGTGATTGTTTGACCAACTGCTTTTAGGTCTCGTATTCTCTGCTGCTTAAAAATACTTGTAATACACCCTTAAAGGCTTCTTGGGAGTTATTTTCTCCCCTCGCATTTTTTTTTTTTCAAAAACAGTAATTTTCATAATTGCGCGTATTTGAAGGGCTGTTAAAAATTCTGCCCTTAACCTTACTTTTAATATATCTTGGAAATTTTCGTGTATGGTATTGGAAAACCGTCTTTGATATCAGCTTTCATGAAGTTCTTCGTTATCTCCAGCAGAATGAGCATGGGTGGAAGCAGAAAAGGGATACCAGATTTTGGGCATTTCTCTTCCCAGAATTTAAATTTCTTGTAGTTCATTTCGGTTTTATGTAGTGAGATTTTCTATTTATTCCATGGTATGTTCCATGGTGTGTGTTTCTATCTGTCAGGAAAAAAAAAGCGGTTGCCTCTGTATCTTGAAAACTAGAGATAATCCTAACTTTTTACGGTGATTTTCGATGATTTTTCTTGTTTAGCGAGGCAAAATACTTCGAAAAAAGCTATTTTTTTTGAGTCGGATGCATTTTTGGTGTTGATTAGTATAATGGAACAAGATCTACTATACATTTTTCGAAGGGAGAGAGGAGAGACTAAAAACATTCAATGTCAATCCAGAGCTTCTGAGAAACGAAATTTCTTCACATGCGTTGGATGGGGAGAAAAACAAGACCGAGGCATTTGCGCCGGCTGGTCAATCAGGAGTTCTGAACCTGTTAAAAGGTCCCTAGTTGAATAAACTTTGTTAATATGCTTCCTCTTGAACGGGGGAGAAAATGAGATACATGCAATTCAAAGAAATTCAGACTAAAAACGTATATAAAATATATTGACATTGTCAAGAGGCAAACTCAGCTTTCAGCAGTTTCTAATGCAAAGAAACTTAAGACAGTTGCTTCTGTTTCTTAAAAACACCGAAGAAACGATCCAAATGCGACACTAAAGAGGTCTTAAGATTTGTTTTTGAGAATGTTACAGGAAGTTAGAGACCGTAGAGGGGTGGCACAGATTTTGGGGTTAAAACCTCCCCCAAAGGCCTTGGTTTTAATATCATCGCCGGTCCTAATACACGGTTAAAAAACATGTAAGGTCTTTTTGAACTTCCCCCAGAAGATATCTTCTGTTTGCACTAGTGCGCGGAGGTAACTGTAGTTCAACTGTTTTAAGCAAAATGCTAGAATATTGAAGCTTTTCTTCTTTTTTAAAAAATCTGCAACCGTAATACTACGTTTTCTCAAGTTAGGAAAAAATAAGTATCATTTATAAAAATGAAAATTGTCAATTAATTACTTAATATATATTATAGTGAGTAACTTCAGTAATTTAATCTGAAAAAAATTAATTGGAATGTAATAAAACTCGATAATATAGATTGGCAATCTTTGACCTTGAAAGTACCATTTTTAGCGTTCCCTGAATCGTTTTTAGCTAACATCTTTTGTTCTTCTCGTCAGAATGCAATGAAATTTTTTTACCCAAGCTGCTTTTTGTCTCAGAATCTCATTGATGTAATAAAAAAATAGGGATCCTATTTGAAAATTCAGAGCTTGTGTTCATTTTACTTTGTATATGGTCTTTTACCAAAATGTAATTTACCTAAGTTTAAATAAGACTTTAATCCGTATTGAATGACACCTTTCTTTCTTTCTTGGCAAGTATAACAACTGAATAATTAAGATTGTTTAGTTTTTATTTATTTATTTTTTTCCCTGACTCTACTAGTTAGTACTTTGTACTGTTTGAGCAACCTCTCCCATGTGGGGAAAGTTTTGCGCCATTATTTCCCATCGAAAATAATTAGATCAAATATAAATTTAAGATGGGAAAAGAAATATATCTCGAGAAACATACAGTGGCTCCCAAAAGTGTTCGTACACTTTGAAATTTTTCAGCAAAACCAAAATAACGCAAAACTGAATTTGAATATGAAGTCCAATATTTTTTCACATCATTCCTAAGGCATTCTAAATAAATCCCAGTAATTTTTTTCAAAGTATTGATGGATCTTCTTTTTGAAATAGGAAGTATGCATCTAGGACTAACTGTAGCGAAAAATAGAGGTCTTGCAGATTGAAACGAAACACCCTGTGTACATACATCACAACTACTGAGAAGGAACATTTTTTAGGAGGTCACAATGACCTCTGGTGGCTTCCCATGAGGGCGACCGCAATTTCTTAATTTCGCCACAGGGACGCTAGACTCCGTAGTTACGCTACTGTTCACAACCCCCCCCCCCCTAAACATCATTTGTGCTGGAGGAATTCACAAATACTTCTTTATTGTTCATCAAGATTCTCGAATTCATTAAGGAAAGAGGAAGTGCGCGATCGTTTCGAGTCAGCTTTAAATTTGTGAATGGCAAGTGTTCTATTTTTTTGCCGTGAAAGTGCGTGTTTGAAATTCTGTAACTTTTGATTGGTTGACTAAAATATAACAAAATAGCATATCAAATTGAAGGAAATTTAAAGTTCTACAACGTTATCATTGACAACTTTCCTGAGTACTAATTCCGGGAGGCACTTGGAGCAAATGTTTGACCAAAAGAGAGAATTTTTCCAAAAATCATCGATTTTTCATAACATATTCCCGGACAATTATTGGAAGCTTGACTACTATGTGTAGAAACAGTTTTGCAGGAAGTTTATTTAGCTTGAATTTTTATTTTAAACTCATTTTTTCCACCGTTTCCGACTTTTTCTCGAAAAACCCAAAATTTTCTTCCCCCCTCTCTCTTTCACCTTTAGCTCACTCCCTAGGGGTGGGTACTTTTAGTATGTTTACTTACAGACTACTCCTAACAATATTCTGAAGTCAAAAATTATCGCATATTCCATGCACGCTACAATATGTTCATTGACTGGACTATACTCTTCCTAGGCACTGTATTCGCATCGCAGGTGTGAAAAATTGTTACGCACCTACGGTATCAGGAAATGTTTCGATCAAACGTTTTCCAACATCGGTATCAACGCCAATGGTTTATAGTTCATGTATTTAATTTGTAGTCAAAAAAAAAAACTGGTAGAAATCAATAAATCTATTAGACGCGGAAGAACGCTGACAGCAAATTGAAAATATTCCAATGGAGGGTTAAGAGTTTCATCGCGGATCCTTCGTCCCCCCCGGAATTCATCTCATCAGATCCAAACTTTGCTCGACTTTAAGAATGAAAATTAATGTAAAAGCCAACAATCAGAAAAAGCTTACAGCAACAAGTCAGCAAATCTATTATTTTCCCTTCCAATGTGGGAGAACGGTAGAGTCAAAGCCAGTAGATATTGTTAATATTCATCACTTCTTATTTTGATTAAAAAAGTGAATTCCATAGCATATTTGTTTTCCTACCCAACCATCCACTGCACTTCCAGCCCCTATACCACCCAACCCAGGGCCGCCGAGAGTCAAGGCGGGCCCTTTGTCAGTTTGGTCGCCGGTCCACTCTAGCCCCATAAAACTTATAAGATTTTCACAATGGCCCCCCAAAGGGCCGGTCCCCTAGTATCCGACAAGGCTTATATGGCCCCCTCCTGCCAATCCTGCACTAACCCGCTGTATTCGGCTAATCTAGCCACCCTGGCGACTAGCCTATACGTGCCCGCGCCAGAGATAATAACGTTAAATTATGTCATTGAAATTCTTAAACATCATCCGCGTGAAGCCAAATTTGACAAGAAATTACCAACTCTTTCGCCAATTTTGGTGAAATATCACCAAAACAGGTCTCTAACGGGATTTGGAGAGCAAAACGAGCAAGAGAAGAGGCGGAGCCCCTTAGAATAATAAAATTGTTTTAGATCTCTTTTACGTTAGTGGCCATAGTTTTAGGGTCTAAAATCGGCGATTTTGCTTTTAGGTTGGTAATTCTGGAGTAAGTTCTGCCACTTAAACCATTTCATATTTGTTTGCGAACTAAAATCGGTTTTATGATTTATTTTTAGAATTTATTGCTATTTTTCTCAGAGATTTATTCACCTATTTAATAATTAAAATACTTACTTTTTGTTTTCACCTTTTTTTTGTAAGTAAATGTTAATAAAAGAATTTAGCTCATTAGGGTTTTCGTAATTAATCCTCCGGTATGCAAAAAGTTTTTGAAATTAACTATGCTGTCCCAAAAACTTTGAGAAATGCTGCTCTACACTTAAAAAAAAATCCGAAACGTTACTGGTTATTTCCGTGGAACGTTTCGGGACTTTACAGGTTTGCATCGATTCCCACGTAAAATCAAATATATTCGCAAAAAAGTTTGCTACAAGTTACATGAATGCAGACTTTTCACTGTGGTGAAAAAAAAGAAAAAAAAATCAGCTACCAGTTTACGGATTGACTAAGCTAGTTTGTTATGTGTATCGGCTGCAAGTTGGTTACTGTCCGTCCAGAGTCACTAAACTCCCACTGATAACGAATAAATTACTGGGTTCTTCCTTGCAATTATGTCTTAGTCCTGGCTGCATTAATGCTTTTGAAGCTTTCTTGGTGAATCAGTAAAGTTCCAAACAATCACCATCAAAATTCTTGGTTTTCCTTGAGGGTTTCGGAGATATGACTGTCTTCAACCGGGAAGATTTCGAAATTCTTCAGGGGTGTTCAAGTTTCAAAGATGAACTCAGAAAGGTTATTGGCACTTAGCGGAAAACTTTCCTGTTTTTTGCAAAATATGCTACTGGTAGAACTTGGGCATATCAGCTGCCTATTACTTTCCGGAAACGCTTCTGAATTGTTTGTAGTGTATGCAACTTCCAATGCAATAATGCAAACGTGCATTGATTGCAGTATACGCGTGTGATCTATCTTTTTGCAGGATTTTGTCCTACACTCGTTGTCCTCGAATTATATATCGTTGTAACTCAACGGAAAAATGATAGTAAAAATGTTATCATGCATAAATAGTTTTTAATATAGAGTAAAGGTTTTTTTGAAAGAATAAAAAACTCGCGAATTGTTTTCTCAAATTTTGCTAATCCGCAGTTCAAAAAGAGATGAGAAACTTTGGTTTTGAAGCTATGTCGAAGTTAATGTTAAATTACATAAACTTAGTAGAAACATTCTGACGTAAAAATCCTGTGATAAAATTGTGATTCCATTAATATGAATAAACTTGATATATTAGGGATGAGAAACTTTTGTTTTGAGGCTATGTCAAACTTGGTAGAAGCATTCAGAAGAAAAAAATCTTGTGATAAAGTTGTGATTCCACTAATATGAGCAATCTTTATACATTAGGGATGAGAAACTTTTGTTTTGAGGCTATGTCGAACTTCGTAGAAGTATTCAGACGAAAAAAAAACCTATACGTTTCCCTTTTACACTTTTTTGCCATTTGCACGTTTCTTAAATTGGTCTCAGCAGAGTCCAATACATATTAACGTATACCTTTAATACGTTTGTCTTTTATACGTTAATATTTATACAGTCAATTCAAAAACGTAAAAGTGGTGCTTCATTTCATTTGTTTTGTTATTTTACCCTATTCTTTTATTCATACATGTATTATAGTACTCGATCCAAAAGCACAAAATTGCAGATTACTGCAGACGACGTTGCAAGGAACGTTTTTTTCATTGCAAAAGAAATGAGCTTATGGAACAAAAGCTTTTGTCGGATGTCTTTTCATCCACAAGTTTATTTATTTTGCAATGAAAAAGGCGTTCCTCGTAAGACCAAAACACGTGTCAGCAGTAATCAGAAATTTTGTGCTTTTTGACGTTGCTATTTCTTATTTAACCTACTAATATTTCCACTCTATGCATAATACTTCGCAAAATAAAATGTTTTTCCTGCTCAGCACTATCATTAATGAAGCTATCAGACGTTGCAAGACTGCTTAATTGGCATAATTTACACTTTTTTTTTTCTTGCAGGAGAAATATCCATCTGCAAAAACAGTCTGTGCTGGTTCTTTTCATTAACTCCTTTCCATAAATACATTAATCGTCTGTTTCAGGGTCGAAAAAGTGCCTGAAAAAAAATGGCGTTGAGTTCTGGAGATTTACTGCTGCGAGCAAATCTGTCACAGATAGTAGCTCCGGCGCTGTTGTAAACAAAGTAGCCCAAGTCATATTTCTATCTTGTCGCAGAAAGGAACCAAGCTCTTGATAGCTTTATAGAATCGAAAAGAGATCGTGTTTTGCTTGAAATAGTTTTTTTGAAAGTTCCATGAATTTCGGAGAGAGTTTTTGGAGGAGTGAAAGCAGGGTAAAAGATCCTGTTGAACAGCGATTATCAACCGCTGGTGCGGCGGACCGGAATCGGCAGTACGGCGGTTACATTTTGCCGGTCCTCAAAGCTTTTTGCTCGCTCACGATAAAAAAAAAATGAATAAATAAATAAATTTAAAAAAATCTTAATTTCATTCAAAAAATGAAAAAAATAATAATACTAAGAATAATAAGTATAATAATAATAACAATAATAGTAAAAATAATATCCTATTCGACGTTTCTTGCTTGAATTTTGTGATTAATTTTCAAAACTGTCTATAATTTTTCTGGAATGCTTACTTGCAAGGGAATAGTTATTAAAATAATTAGCTTTCTACAATCTTTACATTTAAAAGTTTTGTGACAGATCTTTAATATCAAGTTTTTTTTTTTTTTTTGTATATTTATTTATTATTATTTTATTTATTTATTTTGTAAAACAGGAAAACCCTCAGCGACCTGCTAATTTTTTCCACAACGGTCCGTGCGTCGAAATATTATTTATTCATTTTTGTTGCGAACAACAAACATTTTTAAAAAATAAAAGGAGGAAGGTGGGGAAAATTCATTTCACGGAAAGACGGACATAATTATTATGTTTCAAAAACGTTTATTACGTTTCAAAATTAGGGTTTTTAATGAAAAAAAAAAGAGGAGTTACGTACTGGACAAAATGGCGGATTTTTCGTGGAAAGGCCCAGTTCGTGTTTTAAAATTTAGAGACCTATTATTAGTTTACTCTGGAAAGATAAATATATAGTAGAATCTACAAATTATCCGTTTTATTTATTAATTTTTTAAAAACATTTTTGTCATCCAAGGTTAACACACCAGTAGTGGCCATTGCTTGGTAGTGCTTCAGTAGTGCCACTTCAAGGTTTATAAGTCGAGTTCCGACTTACACGAGGGTTGCGTTCCAAGACCCCTCGCCTAAGTTGAAATTTCGCGTTGTGAAAAAGGGTATGTGTAAAATTTTTTTAATTCAAGCCCAATCCTTTGCAGACTTCTGAACACCACTTCAGACTATTTTAAGTCATTCCTTAACTATACATTTTCGTTTCTTACCTGAAGCACTAAATTTTACTCTTTTATTACTATTTTTTTAAAATTTAAACTGTGGTATTTAACGCAAAGTACACTGTTAGGATGCACAAAATCAATGATCAATGGGAAAGTGAGACATAAAATAAACCAGTATGTAGTACAGTGAAACCTGCGTAAGTTGACCACTTGCGGTGCACTACTTTAGTGGTCAACTTAAACAGGTGGTCAACTTACAAAGGTTGATTTACATGATAAGGACTAATTCCGTGCCTGAAAAAAGCGGTCAACTTAGACCGGTGGTCAACTTACAAGGGTGGTCAACTTCACAGGTTTTACTGTATTAATAAAATAATGCACTATAATTTCCCAACATTTTCCCAACAGTTTTTTTAAATTAATTTTTTTAAATGTCCGATTTTTCAAACAAGGCGTGGTCTTGATGACGTCACAAATAATGCACTTTGCCGCATCTTTCTACTATGTTTCCACGTTATGTTAATCAAGCAGCGAATTAAAATTGCGCTCTACGCTTGCTACCAGCCATATCGTTGCCAATACACGTGAATAAAGATGCGAATTAAATATTTTGCTCTGTGAATGGCAACACTGAATGGCATTTCATCATTTGTGATGTCATCGGCAGAAGCCGTAAACAATGAAAGCGCTCCGATTTCAGTAATTTTTTAAAAATATTGAACGTAAACAAATTTATCAAAAAATGGTCCGATACTATGTTTTTAAGCATGCTCTTTCAGAAAAAAATACTTTTAATTTTGGAAACGACCCCATTAGAAGTATAAAACAGTCTATTAGGAAAAATTGAAAATCATCGTCTGTAACAGTTATTGTTTGATGAAATATTTTATTCCAATTGCAATTGCTGTAAGTTTTTGAAGTGGCAACACTTAATTTTTTAACCGACTTCAAAAAGGAGGCGGTTATCAGTTCATAACGTATGTATGTATGCTTCTTTTTTTTTTTGTCCACTCACAGCGTCTCACCTAGTGAACCGATTTTGATGATTCTTTTTTTAATGGATAGGGGATAGCTCAACTTAGGTCCCATTACTTTGTTTGACCATATTTGTCCTTTAGAAAAAAAGTTATGGACAAGAAACAATAAATTTCATGCAATTTCCCTATTAAAAGATTAAATATGAAACCTATTGTTATGAAAGTTTGGTGCCATACAACAGTAACATTAATAGTAATTGTAATGATAATTTCGAATGAAGGCTTCTCTGAAGCAAGCATCAAATTTCTTCAGGGGATATTTCGATAATGGGGAATCTGGCATAATCATTTTTGGCGTAAATAAATTTATTTTAGTAACCCTGCTGATTTATAGTAACCCTATGCGAATTATCAAAATCTTCCCTTCTTCAGTGCTATTGCTTCATAGTAGGGGTAAACCTAACCTGGAAGCGAGGTGATGCAGTGATTATGATCTGCTTAGCCTTCACAATTCTACCATTAAGTTTGCTTCAACTACAGTAGTATTTTTATCGTTATCATCTATGCCGATAACAGATGATCGGGGCTAAGTAAGAAAATACAGGATTGCATCATAAGCAACTTAGATGCTGTGAAATGTAAATTAGTTATTAAAAACGCAATACTTAAATGGTTATAATTAAATAACTATACATGATTTCCAGAAAGGAACAAAGATAAGTTTTAGTGCCAATCGCTTAAAGTTTAACGCGTTGTCAATAGTTTTTTTTAGTATGGAGCATTTTTAAGAAAAAAATTTGAAGTTTCGTGATGGTGACTTCCTACTATTTCTGAAATACCTACATTTACACTAAAAAGAATGAAATAAAAAAATTTTGAAAAAAAAAAAAAAATAGAACTGACTTCAAAATTGCTCTAAAAAGTGAAAAATAATTTTATTCTTCAAACACCATCGATAATGCTTTTAAACATAATTTTTGAAGTTGGCGCAAAAACGACAGATAAAATCATTCACAGCCATAACCCAAATACAACTATAAATTTAACCAGGCCCAGTTTCTTCACTATCACATACATTATGCATTGATGACAGCATATTTGAATAACGAAATAAATGTTTCGTTCGTAACTTCAGACGCTTTTCTGAAAAAAAAAAAAAAAATATGAACGAAGCATGGTTACACTGGATTTTACGTTTTGTTTTTGCGCCAACTTCAAAAATTATGTTTAAAAACATTATCAATGGTATTTGAAGAATAAAATTATTTTTCACTTTTTAGAGCAATTTTGAAGTCGGTTCTATTTTTTTTTCTTCAAAAATTTTAATTACTTATTTCCCACAAGAAAATGAGTCTTCCGTCCCTACAAATAAAACTCGGTTTTACGAACGAAAAATTTTGGAAAAAATTGGATAAAAATGTCACAGAAGTTTTGTGTTTGAAAAGAATTTTCCCAAATTTAGTGTTGCCAAATTAAAAGAAGGCATTTTTGTCGGGCCACTAATAAAAACGTTTTTGAAGAACAATAATCTTGATGAAAATCTTATCCAAAAAGAACTATAGCCGCTTGGTATCATTGAAGATACATTTTTTGCTATGACTTCGATTCTTTCCCTCCTAATCTTGCAATTGGGAGTGATGAGCGAGGTGACCGTTACCAAGCCAAATGGAATTCAAAAGTGTTGGGAGATGACAGTTGGTTTCCAATTCACGAGGCTTTTCCAATTTACAAGAGAAAAAGTTATTTTTTCATCATTTTCTTTTTTAAAGTGTGGCGCATTTTCCTTTATTTTTCTACTCAGTGGTAAAAACTGCGCTATTTCGCCTCACAATGTATGTATAAGTGTATATTCTTTACTAATAATAAAGCTGAAAGTCTCTCTGTCCGGAGGATGTCTGGATCTCTGTGACGCGCATAGCGCCTAGACCGTTCGACCGATTTTCATGAAGTTTGGCACAAAGTTAGTTTGTAGCATGGGGGTGTGCACCTCGCAGCGATTTTTCGAAAATTCGATTTTGTTCTTTTTCTATTCCAATTTTAAGAACATTTTCCCGAGCAAAATTATCATAAGATAGACGAGTAAATTACTAAGATATCATAACGTGGAGCCATAACATGGGCAAGCCAATTGGCGACAAATTCACCATACATTATTAGTAAATATACAGGCGTACCAAAAGACCTTCTAATTTTCTACTACGGGCAAAGCCGTGCGGGTACCACTAGTATTACCATATTTGCCATAAGATTCAAAATATAAGTAGATAAACATGTTAAGATTAGATTAAAAAATTTAATTTTTTAGCCATATGTAAATTTAATTTGTCATAACTTTAAAATGGTACGTGTTACAAGAATTTAGGTTATATAGTTATGTTTAGCAGGCTCACAACGTGACATAAATCAGCTATTTTTCTCAATGTTTTAGAAAAAAATTAAATTTTGTCACACGATGTTAATTTTTGGTTTGTTATTTCTCCTACAGTGAACAATGAGCAATGTCAATTATTTTCTACTTTTGTAATGAATAAAATACAAATACACAGCAATTAATGGACGAAATATGCAACATCTTATTACTATGAAGTACTTAATTAATATAGGAAAGAAGTTTAATATTTTTGTTAGTCAAATGTTTCTCGGAATGCGAAGTAGAATTGCCTTTTTTCATTTACTGGGACAGATCTTAAAAAAATAAACAAATCTGTAGTTTTTTTTTTCAAATCTCGTCCTTCAATAGTTTAAAAAAAGAAAGGTAAATATTGAAATTTCAATGTTCAGACAGTGAATAAGACTGAATAATTCAGTATTTATTCGAGTTATTATTATTAGTATTATTATTATTGCACAAAATAAATCGCTAGTAAGTTAGATCTTTATCAGGTTTAAAAGGTGTATCAAAGTTTTAATTTCTTGAAACATTGAACGACGGGCCGGTACTTAGCAGAAAGATTATAAAGTATTAGCTGCCGGTCCCGACTTTGTTCGGATTAAAACACTATCTTTCTATCTTCAAAAAAATATTATGCAGGTATACTTTTAAATTTCAAATTTAAGGGTAAGCAACATTTTTTGTTTCGTTTTTGTGAGGTTTTGAAACAAATTACTGCAACTCATTTCCTAACCAAGATATATATACACACACACACACTCGTGCTTGCGAAACACATAATTTGAATTCAAAAGGTCACAATTCAATTTTTTTTCTTTTTTTGACTTCGTCAAAGATTTAACAAAACATTCATTTAGGTTTTAGATTAAGTTGAGTTTTTGTCTATTCTTAATTATAAATTAAATACTATTTTTCTATTTACTTTCTCGGTCATTGTCCGTGCATTTCACATTAAAATCATTCCCGCAAAACAAAGAAAATTTTCAGATTATTTTCTTCTTTTTTGAATAACATGGAAAAATATCGACAAAGAAAGAAAGTTATAATAAAGTATTGTTATCAACTACTAGATGCCTGTCTTAGTAAATGCATATTTTTCAGAATCCAATATCTGAATATTCGGCTACAACATTATGACACTGGAACTAATTCTATTTTCTGATCTCATTCTTTAAGCAAACAAGGGGCCACATGGATTAGCTTCGCGGACTGAATGCGACCCGCATCTCCACTGCAAGTGCGGTTTCGTTACCCCATTCGATAGCTGCTCGGGGTCTTAATACGGAGTACAACAGCCCTGTACTAGGATTACCCAAATAATTAAGCAGATGTCATGTCATTGAAGCTGAAAGTGCCTAAAAACTGGTGGATGAAGAATATTTATCTCACTAGTGAGATGCCATAAACAGACAGCAGATAAATTTACTTTACCTACCAGTTTATTCGCACTCTCAGCTTCAATGAGGTGACTTCTGCATCCCACACGATTAGTTTCGATTCCTGTCTGCGAAATCCACTGCAAAGACGAAAGTAGCCAAACGATACGCTGCGTGTAGTATTGCTATATATGCGCCAGCCTAATGCCTGATACTATGGTTATGGCTCCTATATAAGGGGAGCTGACTTATCCGACATAAGGCTCCTATATAAGGGGAGCTGACTTATCCAACATTTTGGTTCCAAAATTGTCGGGCGAAAAAAATAAACATTAGTACAAAAGCCTCATTGCAGAAAACTGGTGTCAAAGCTTTATGTGTGTTGCCCGATTGATGTTTGATTATTTTATTCTGTGGATGAATACAATTTAATTAATACAAATTAAAAACAAATAAGGTGTGAAAATGAGGTTTATTAGAGTAAACATTTCTCGATACATTTTTGCTGAATTTGAGAACGAAGTTATCTTTCTAAATTTACCTTAAGGCACATTTTACTCAACTTATCATCAATTAATTTACGACTTAGCAACCAGCGAATATTATAACGTATTTATAAATACTAGAAACGAGGATCCAATTCTGCCTTGGAACCAAAATGTCGGATAAGTCAGCCTGACCTTTTCAAGGGGCTCTAACTATGGTGAACGTTCGTTTGCAGGTATATAGCGCGCGAAACAAAATCAAATATTGCTAAGTTTTGTTTGTAAAGTTGCAAAATCGGAGAAATGACAAGAAGTCTGATTTCGGTTCACCTTGGTTTAAGCTAAAATAACTTTTGTCTTTTTAAATTATGGATTGGACCATCTCGAATCTCGTTGCTAGAAACAGTATTGGAAAATTACTTTCCTAAATTGCTTTTAAGAGCCATTACATGTATAACTAAAACCGTCGATTGTGTTATGCTTTTTTAATGATACTACGCATTATGATCTTTCGCATAAAATTTGGATTTGAAACAAATTCTTTTTTCTGATTACAAAATTCCGCTATGACAATTACTGTGTTTGTCCACTGCGTTAATTCAAATAATCAAATTTTTCCCAAATAAAGTTCGAGTATGAACGGTTGCTCATTAACGGGTAATTTATATTCTCATGTTTATGTTTCATTTTTTAGATTCACTCTTCGTTCATTTTATGTATTTAGAGCAAATTTTCACGGATTAATGGACCATGCTCCGCTCGTGTCTCCAATCTATTTAATGCTGAGTCTTCCCACGTTGTGCGGTATATTTTTTATATTTTTGTGTGAGATAGCCCAAATTTCTGCCGATGTTCTGCGAAATTAAAAACGCACAATTCCATTTTACATAAAAAGACTTTCTATTCATTCCAAAATAAACCTGTAACATAGGTGCAATACATTTATCAAACATATTCACATCATGATTCTAGGTATAAGGTTGGATATTTACATTTCTATGAGGCTAATTTGCTGAATGACTATATAAGTAATCCAATAGATTCACATTAGAAAAGGCAAAACGTTCCATTACTTTTAATTTGTCATTATTTGATTTATTAAATAACGATATATACGAGGGACCAGCCAAACCCCATCCATCTTTCTTAGGTTAATCCGGATAGACAAAACTCATTAAATATTTTAACTTTTTTTTTCAAAAAAAAAAAAAAAGTTTTCGACCGTAAATCGCTTTTGGCGCAACATTATCGGCCAAAAAGTATCGAATTACGGATAAAAAAGAGAATTTCAAAAAATCATGAATTGAGCTGGATAATCTCTATCTTTTCTTTGTTTACATTCCGTTACTTGATAAGCCGTGACCTTGAAAGAAGCGTTTTCAATATGGTGACGGTCCCTAAAACGTTTTCCGTTAATAACTCCTGTTCTACTGCACAGAATGCAGTGAAATTTCGTACCCTGACTGTATTTTGCTGTGTAAACATAATTATGTAGCAAAAAAATAGGGGTTTCCGTTTGAAAATCAAAAGTTGGTGCTCATTTTGCTTTGTTAATAGTCCCTTATCAAAATTTTTCGTACATAGTTTTAAAGAAGACTTTAAACCAAGTCGGATGACACTTTTCTTTCTTTTTTAGCATGTATAATGGCCGAATAATTAAAAGTGTTTCTTTTTTTTTTCTATGACTGTACATGTGCAAATTGTACCTAGTGACCATATCTTAATTACCACATTCTAATTATCGTTTCTTGTTTTATGAATATGTCTTGTATCATCTAATCGTATTAAATAATAACCAGTCATGATATAATGAGCTCGAATATCTGTTCCATTTCCATTTCATTGGAATACAGACACCAAACGAGTAGCGTAACAGCACGATCCGTTATTCCGAAAAACATAATTTAAATTCAAGACGTCGAAATTCAAAATATCGGGGACCGGATGCTGGATATGTGATACATATGTTTTTTTTCCCTCTTCCCAATGAGATCCTTTTAAAAAGTAATTCGACGAGAATAAAAGAAACCTCCATTCTATATTTTTAGCGAAAGAATTACTTCTTAATGAAAATAATATTTTTTCATCAGCCGTACTTAATTTCTAACCACTTCGTTCACTTCTATCAGAAAACTTTTCCAACTCCCGACTTATGCAACATTCAAACAGCGTCCGCACATCACGTTCGAAACGTAAAGCGGACAGAGTAACGTTTTCCAAAAAGGGAGAAGCATTCATACTTTGCGGAACGCGAAAAAGGCACATGTCTGTCTCTCACCCAATAGAGAGAGCGCGCTCATCTCGTGGAGACCAATGAAATGCGACGCCCAACTCTACGGACCGTCAGAGCCGTCAGATATCAGGCTTCTCGTCCCGTCGACGGGTCCCGTACAATACGGCTTGCTGTCATGGCAACGCCGGTTGAAAACTGGTTTTAGGGAGAAAAGCATACGTCGGTGACGGATGTACGGACGTAGTGTGAATGTTGCATTACGGCGGCGACAATTTTTTCCAGGCTTGCGGAGTCCGACTCAGGGTCGATTGGATGGGAGGTCTTTGTGACCTTCCAAGAAATTCTTCATTCAGAAAATTTTGTCTGACGATTTGGCAAGTTTGGAGACATAATTGAAATTTTGGAATGTCCGATTGCATCTTTTCGTCAGATTTACTTATGAGTGTATGGCTGTATTTCATTGCTCGGAAAATTTGCAGTTTCAATCGAGAATTTCGACCACCCCAAGAGTTCGAGTTCAGAGCGTCCCCTACTCCAACTCTACAACCCGCATTTAACGAATCCTCATCAACATACATGAACAATTGCGTTGCAGGCGAGAAGAACCTTCCCACACCCGCAAAGATCTGGACTTTTGAATGAATTTATTGTATCCACAAACGCCAAAAGTGATTTTTTTGCTTATATACTTAGCTTACAGCTGAAAATACTGGTGGAAGTTCGTAAAATTGCTTTGGGGAAAACCATTTCGCCCCCCCCCCATAACTTTGTGAGTTTTCTTCCGTATATATTTTATTGAAATCCTTAAACGCATGATTCAGATTGCTATTTCAAAATGTGTTTAAAAATTGTTCCCTGCGGAAAGAAATTGCATTTTACGTAGGTAAGTTCAATACTTCGCTTAAAGAGATTTTCCTTTTAAGATTCATCATTTTTCTGTGATATTGAAAAATAAAATAATAGTTTAAAAAACTAAAAAAACACGCTTTCGTGGCAAAATGAACTAAAAAGTGAAAAATAATCTTTGGATGATAGTAGATGACCAATCGCTTAATTTTAATGTAATACAAAAAAGCGTGGGGTGCTGTCTATTTACATCTTTGCTTGGACAACAAATGGAAGAAATTCAAGACAACTGATAAGAAGCCCCCCACGCTTTTTTGTATTACATTAAAATTAAGTGATTGGTCAACTACTATCATCCAAAGATTATTTTTCACTTTTTAGTTCATTTTGCCACGAAAGCGTGTTTTTTTAGTTTTTTAAACTATTATTTTATTTTTCTGTTTTTTAGTCTTATGTTGGAGAATTATCAAGCGACGAAATTATTTATAAAACCAGTGCGAGGTAATATCTTAAAGTTAAGACAAGGGCACCCCGATGGGAAGCTACTGTGAATCATCGATGTATGTTTGCGGGAATCATATTTATATTACTTTGAAACTTTGAGATGCATTTGAATAAAAGTTTGGTTCAACAATGGTCTGATCAGCAATGAATTTCCAATTGAAGGCTCACATAAATTTTGGCATGAAATGAGTTAAAAACAATTATATTTCATGTTCTAATTACCTTGGAACATTGGAACAAATTTTGTCTGATGCAGAAAAATTAAAGGTTTTTGTAGATATTTTTGAATAATTTTTGCGAGCATTTTTAATGTATGTTTTTAAATTTTTCCCCTTTTCACATTGTTGGATTTATGCCAAAATATTGATTAAAATTGGAGTAAATTAACAATTAAAAGAGTTAATTAATTAATTTGATTATAGAATATTGCATTGTCATCGGGTCTGAGGTCGCGTGCCAAATTTCAAAAGAATCCGATCGCAGGAAGTGGGCGAAATTTGAGCTGCAAGATTCCGTTACAAGATACATACATACATACATACATACATACATACAGGTGAAGTTAATAAAAGCGTGTTAAAAAAACAAAATACTTTGCCAAACTTATATGAACTAGTGTTCGCCCAGTGGTCGAAATTCGACAACATTCATAAATGAGTATTTGCGAAACCTTGTATCAATTTAACTATTCCCAACATTTTTATTTCCACTAATACTCTTGTTTACTGCACATCTGGAAACATACAACTTTTATACGTACACACAATAACAAAAGGTAATAATTTGTTCCAATTTTGCTTTTTGTCTGTTATTCTCAAAAGATATGGATGAAAAGCGATATTTAGGTATTAGGGTCGTTTCCAAAATTTTAAAGTGTTTTTTCTGAAAGAGCAAGCTTAAAAACATTGGTTTTAACCATTTTTTAAATATTTTTTTAAAAATTAATATTTTTTAACAATTATTTTAATTGGTGCGCTGAATGAAATTCAGTTTTTACGCTTCTGCACATTGCATCAAAAGCGATGAAATGCTATTCACTGATGCAATTAGCGCACAGCGCAAATTAACATAGCGTGGAAAGGCGGTTGACAGCAAAGCGTAAGCATTTAGCACGGCAATGGAGTAGCGCGCCAAAGTACATCACTTGTAACGTCATAAAGATCACGCTTTATTTCCAAAATCGAACGTTTGAAATATTAATAAAAAATAACTGTCGAGAAAACAAAAGTTTTTTCTGACTCCACGTTATTTCTTTTGCTTGTTCTATCAATTTCTGTGACTAAAAGTAGTACTTTTGACTGAAGAAAACAGCCCCATTGAGATATTGGTGTGGTCGTCAAATTCTTGGCTTGATTAATTTTATTTTAGATACCATGTTTCTTTGTGCTCACCCTATGCAAATAGATACTTCCTTACTCTTTGTTTACGTATGCAAAGGAAAAACATTTTTTGCGCTGGCATTGGAAACAAAAAATTTGACGCCAATGGATAAAAATCGCCAATAATACAATTTTCGAAATATTCCCGTATGAAATGAATCATCAAAACTCACTTTATACGAAAAAGTTCTGTGTGTACAATATTATTTATAAAACGTCTACTATTACTGAGTAAGTAGCTTCTTCGTCATTAGAAATATAAATTTCCAAGTATCAAATGAACGAACTCTTCTCGTGGCAACATATAACTGTCCATTCGAAAACACTCGACGTCGCAATAATAGTACAATTTTTAAAAAAAGTCATCTTTGATATTTGTGTATGGTTGAGGTCGGTGCATAACTGATGTCACACTTTTCAGCATTTTCGACCCTCTCCCCTCTTTGTCAAAGTTTCGCAGTTTACTATACCCCTCTTCCTTTTGTCACATGTCACAATGTTTTTCATAAACGTTCCTATTAAAAAAAGGCTTGTTGACACATTCTTCCCATTGTATGTCCCTCTTGTCATTTTTTTCCTCTCCCTAGTCACAAACTTTTACTGTTGCGTGAACCCCACCTTAAAGCGGGACTTCATTCGTGCACAGCCCCTGTTTTGTGGTAACCGTATGGAAATATATGTTTCCCTACTCTTTGTTTACGTATGCAAAGAAAAACATTTCTCGCACTGTAATTGGTGTCAAATATTTGACGCCAATAGATGAAGAGCCCTCTCCCTTGTCACAAACTGTTACTATTTCGTGAACCCGAACTTAAAGCGGGACTTCATTCGTGGACAGCCCCTGTTTTGTGGTAACCGTATGCAAATATATATTCCTCTACTCTTTGTTTACGTATGCAAAGAAAAAACATTTCTCGCGCTGCAATTGGTGCCAAAAATTTGACGCCAATAAATGAAGAGCGCCAATTTCCCGATTATCAAAATCTTCCCGTATAAAATGATGCTGCAAAACTCAGATTATACGTAAAACTTCTTCATGAACAATATTTATTCTAAAAAGTTTAATATTATCGAGTAAGTTGCTTTGACCTCTTCCATTAAAAATATGAAATTTCAAACAGACAAATGAACGAATGGTATTTGCTACATTAAAAATTGTTCATTCAAAAACACTAGACATCGTAATAATAGTGCAATTTTATTTAAAAAAAAAATCGTTTTTGTGATATGTTTACGGTTTAGGAAATAACTGACTAATGCACTTTTAAAATTTTTGACCTCTCTCTCCTTTGTCACAAAGTTTCACACTTCACCATGCTCCCTATTCCCTTTGCCACATGTCATACTGTTTTTAATAAACTTTCTTATAAAAAAAGGCTTGATGTCACATTTTCTCCTTTGTACGTCCCTCTTGTCATTTATTTCCTCCCCCTTGTCACGAACGGTTAATTTAATGAATCCTACCTTAAAGAGGGACTTTATTCGCAGTCAGCTGTTTCCAAATAGACATTTCTCTACTCTCTTCTTTTTTACGAATGAAAAAGAAAAATATTTCTCGCGCTGGCATTTTGGTGCCAAAATTTTACGCCAGTGGATAAAGTTCGCCAATTTTACAATTATGGATGTCTTCCAGAATGAAATGATACCGTGAAACTCCTTTAGTACGTAAAACTTCTGTGTAAAAAATATTCTTTGTAACAGTAGGCATGACCGTTGCCGTTAGAAATATAAAATTTTCAACAGTCAAATGCGCAGCAACATAATTGTCCATAAAAAAGCACTGGACGTCGTAATAATACGCCAATTTTATCAAAAGTTTCACCTTGAGATTTGTTGCTGGTGATAGCAAATGCAGGTATTATTGTGAGAAGAAGGTAATTTTATCGAAACTGAAAGTCCTCCCTCCCTCACTCCGTAAAACGATTTATTTAAATATTGAAATTGCGAAAACATAATAAAAATAAAAATATTTTTAATGCCCATAGTTACCCAAAAAGCCTAAAAAAAAAAAAAAATGCAAGAATTGCATTCCTTTACGGTCAAGCGAGAAATGGCAACACATAATATTATCCAGTAATTTCTTCATGCTAACTAAGTCGCGTGAAAAATCAAACAAAAATGAATTTTCGCTAACTCATAATTGCTTCTAGAGATCTTTTTCTAGTCATCGTAGCGAATTTCAGTTTTTGAGCCGTAAACGGGGTGCAAACGTTTTCAGAAGTATTTTTTACGATCTTTCCAATCGTACCAAACTCGAAGCACTAAAATTCATTTTTCGTGCAGAAAAAGCGGTTTAAAAAATGAATTAAAACTATTAATAAATAAAATTAAAATTTTTGAGTTTCGCTAACTAAAAAACGCTTATAACTTTTTTCTAGTGGATTTAGGTTATTGGACCTTGGGCGCCTTGATAATTTCTTCGTTAGTAGTATGTTTTAAAAACCTTCCAAACCATATCAAATTCGAAAAAAATGGAGCATCCGTTCGCGTAGAAAGAGCCATTTAGGACGAAAATGCGTTTTTTATTAATATCTCCGTTAATTAGCGTTCGATTTCAAAAAATTTTATTGATGACACTAAAACTCGACAATAGCTCTTGAATAAAAAAAGAATGAAGGAAACCGGTTCTCAAACAGAGGAGGAATCGGTACCGAAAGAAAACGGCTTGCCTATTAATATATAAAGAAGATAATTTTATCCGTGTGCGAAATTCTATTACAATTTTAAACAATTCAGCCCCGTGGACCTCTCTTGAAAAATGTTCCATCTCTCAACGTAAAGTGATGACGTTTTTCCAACACAGGGGCGATCGGATGGCATATGTCACGAGTAGTTATTGAGACCTTCCAAGAAAGTCTTCATTCGGCAAAATTTGTCAGGCGTCTCTTTTCGTTCGATGCACTTATGTACGTATAGCTGTATTTCATCACTCGGCAAAATAAAGTTCGATTCAGAAAATTAAGAATTGTCCAACCTCCCTAAATTTTAGGTCTAGACGCCCCTGCTCCCATACCACAGTCCTGCTCTTTAAACGAATCGAATAAGTTTACTGCAGGCGGGAAGAACACTTCGCACCCACACAGTCTGGATTACAGGTAAGATCAAATTTGCAGTAAAAAAAACCTCCCTACATTTTTTCTATATATACAAAGGTTACGGTTAAAAAACTGGTGGACACTGCAAAGTTTGCTCTGGGAGGAAGGGGGTGGGGGGAACTAAACCTTCTCCCCAATTTTGTGAAAGTTCTCTTCTGTGTTATGTTTTATTAAAACGAATGTCTGAGAGTGCTATTTCAAAATGTGCTGAAAAGTTGTTTCTTGTGGAAACAAATTGTGTATTTTTCGAAGGTAAGTTTAATGCTTTGCTCAATTGCATTTTGTCATTGTGAAAAATCTAAAATACTTTTAAAACTCTGGGGTGCCCACCTCGGGGGGAGGGGGAGGCAGGTATGACGCAGACTATTCCATTGAAATTGTTTCGAGGTTTTTTCCCCATTTTTAGGGCGCTCTTGCCTTTGGGGGGGGGGAGGTGTCTTCGCGATATTTAAAGGGGTGTGCCCTTGCTCTTAGAGGGGTGGACCTCCTTGTAAAACTAATGTAGATTATTTCATCCTTGTGCTAAATTTCATTACAATGTTAAACAATTCAGTCTTGGCCATCTTTTGAAGTTCATGGCTGTCCTATCTCTAAGTTTATTCCCGAGTCCCCAGTCATTCAGTGTGTTCAGCCAGATGGCCACCATTTAGAAACTCTTGCTTTTAGAATACGGAATCAACTCAATCCGTGAAATACGAGTAACTACAAAACACGTATATCCTATGCTTTCGTTTTACAATTTATGCTTTTTATGTTAATGTTAAATGCTTTTTTTAGCTCCTGGGGGCAGAAATTCTTATACAAGGAAACAAAATTTGCAGATGGATGACACTGGACTTTTGTTTCCTGAAAATAATCAAATTTAGTCGCTTTAAAATAGGCTAAGAATCAGTATTTACTTTAGATACCTCAGGATAGTATTGTATTTCCGCAGCATAAAATATTGTTACAAATTCTGTAAATAGTAATTATTTTTGTGATTAATTTGTCGTAATCTAGCTAAATTTGGCGTTTATTAAATTATCTTTCATCTAAAATTATTGTAGTAACGTAACCTGTAAATAGTTTCTTGTAATAAATACACAGCCCCCGTACATTCGGCTGAAGTATACGGTCCCCTCATTTCTGAATAATAAAATTTGTGAATGAAAAGAAATAAGATAAAGGTAGAACGGTCTACGATTTTCTGGAATATTTGAGAGCGTTCTTCGGGGTTTTTATAAATAGCCTTGCCGCGGAATAAAAAGTTAGTCTCGAGTTAGTTTTGCTTGTGAATCGTGTCAGCGGTTCGCTGGAGAGCAGTATTAGCTCTGTTTCGTGAAGCCTTTGAGCTGTATTTTCTTGCGTATTTTGATGTAAATACGTGGTTGACCGTTGATTTTACGTTGTTAATCGATATTTGCCTAATTGCTATGGTTAATTTAGCAGTTGTTTTTTTGCTTCCTGTACATAGCTGCAAATAAATCTCCTGTGTTTTCTCAAGAACTGTGTCGTCATTTCAAGAAAGTTTGAAGCTGCACCGGAACACTTAAAAATATAAATTAATTTCAGTTCATGCTTCCAAAACTTAACACTGAAGTTTCTTGAAAAATATACTCTTGTATTCGGCTAAAGAGTAATTTCTTTCGAAAAGCGAAAATGTTGATGTCTTTGAGACAAAAAAAAAAAAAAAAAAAAAGTAGTCAATGAAGCTGCTGAACTGTATCTGATCGTATAGAAAAACTTAAACCGTATTATTATTTATTTTTAGTTGTTCTTTTTGGTACTGTGAGTTTCAAGTAATATTACTTGACCCATTCCTACGTAAAATTTTCGAAGTCGATATTTTATATTAGAAATAGCACGGATAAGTGATTTGGCAGGGCCCTATTTAATTTGCTTCTGGAAGGTAAAAACGTATTAGGATTAGCTGTTTTCTTTTACTTGTTTTTCACATAATTAATAGTGTAAAATATAATAAAAGAATCGCACTGTGTATGAGCATGTCTACTTTTAATTAGTGTCGCATCATGTACAAAAAATATTTGTCGGAAAAACATTCAGTCTAGATTCCTTTTTAGCAAATATTTTTTTTACTAAAAATTTCTTTAAACACTCATTCATTTCTCGATTTCGTAGATCCCCCTAACCATGCAGAAGTCAAATTCTTTACTGCAATGAGCCATTTTCTGATAATAGAAGGTTATAAAATAATTTTCAAAATTTCTATCATCACACAAGTCTTATTGTTTTAAGTGTTACATGTGAAATCTAATTTATTATTAGGTTTTCTGGAAAACTCGGATACGATTGCTTTGGATTTCACTATTGCTCTTATGTATCCGTCTCTTGATTTAAATTCCCAAACAGTGAGCGAAATCACGTGTCGCTAAACTTCGTATTAGCCCAAGACATAGTGAATAGTATTGTTTAAGATCTACTATATTATGCTTTTGAAAATGGATTATATGCAGCTGTAATGAATGGATCTTCTGAGTGGTTGGAAGATACCTTCAAAATCGAGAAATAAAATAAAATTTACGTGTACTATATTGCTTTTAAAAGAGTTTTTCCCTATATTACTGGAGAAAAAAAAAAAAAAAAAAAAAAAAGAACTTTTTTTCATAATTTATTCACAAAAAAAATATGAAAATTACCATTTTTTGGATTTTTCAGGCTTGTCCCTGGATTTGAAGGTGTTATTCGATTTTAATTTCTCTTTAAAATTTATGAAGACTTTAACAATCGGAGCCTTTCTGTCTTGGAACTTTATTAAAAAACATCAAACGAAATTTTTTTAAAATATCAGTAAGAAAACGTAAAATTTTCCGTTTTTTCGAATTTTCACGCTTTTTGAGCGATTGTAAGATATTATTCGATTTCAACCTTTCCGCACCTACAGCAACTCGCAAAAAAACGGTCCTTTTACCTCCACCCTGCTTTACAGCACTGGTTTTACTCAAACCTTAAATATTAATTGCACTGCAGGCTGGAAGAAAACTTCCTCACTCTCATACTCTTGAGTGTGTAAAATATGAGGCATTTAGCTAAACGATCTACGATAAGATTTTTCTTTTTATATACTAACAGTACAGCTTAAACAACTGTAGGATATTGATAAATTAGCGGTTAAAGAGTAAAGCTCACTTTGTGGCAGGGCTGTGGAGTCGGAGTCAAAGAGTCGGAGTCGGACTGATTTTGGGGTAAAGGAGTCGAAGTCGTTCACTGTAAAAAAATTCCGAAACGTTATTGGTTATTTCCGTGGAACGTCTCGGGATTTCACACGTTTTCACCTATTTCTCCGTAAAAACAAGTATCTTCACAAAAAAGTTTCCTGAATCGCTACAAGTTGCACGCGTGCAGACTTTTCACTGCTGTGGGAAATACTTTTAGCAACCAGTTTAAAGATTGAAAGAACGTGTTTATTAAGTGTATCGGCCTAAAGATGCTTACGGTGTTTCCAAATTGATTAAGCTGTCAATGAGAGCGAAATAAGTCAAAGGATAGCAACAGCTTTGCAAGGCAGGAATTGTAGGCAAAATATATGCTTGGTTCCTTCTTGCATAACTTTGGCCGTGTTCGCTCTGATATTTTTGGAGTTTTCTTAGTAAATCAAGAAGGTTCTGATCAAAAACACTACACCTAATTATTTTTTCTAGAAGGTTTTAGAGACATGAGTGGCTTTAACAGGGGAGATTTCGCACGTCTTCAGAAAGTTTCAAGGTTAATTTCAAAGGTTACTGACTTTTAGCGGTTATAACACTCAATAATTGCTGTTAATCTTAAAATCTTCATATTAAGGTTAATTCTAAAGCAGCCAATAAAATTTAGATTAAAAATTTAGCGAAGAAGAAATATAGTTATAGTAAAAGCTATCCGCACAAATTTGTATAAAGCCGCATTTTGTGTAAAATTAGCTCCTGACGTATATGTGCCCTATTTTCGTTGAAGTTTTATTGATGAAATATAATTTAAAATATATTCGCGAACATTTTCAGAATTAAAGTATTTATATTTTTTATAAACTTTGAAATTAACTTTGGGTGTCACCCGGCGCAAACCACCCCCTCTCAAGAACTTGGAATTAGAAAAAAAGTTTTTTTCCTCTCAAGTTAAAGCTTTCAAAAGTTGAAAGCACACGATTTGATCAATATCTATTTGTTAAACATTAAAAGGGGGCAAATTACAGATAATCCTTTTCAAATTTTTTAAAAGAGATTTTTAAGTCATCTCACTGTTTAACTCGTAACTATTGAAAAATTTGATTTTCAAAATGAATTTCCAACGTTGTATGCTTCTTGGGATTATAATAAAAAACAAAATGCGAAATTTTCATAACAAGGAATTAATATTTCAATCTCTGTTTAGAGGTTTTCCCCCTTCCCCTGAAGGGAGGGAGGGAGTTGAAAAAATACAATTAAAAAAAATTTAAAAAAATCCGGAGTCGGAGTCGGATTCGGGTGATTCAAAATCCAGGAGTCGGAGTCGGGGTCGGAGTCGGCCATTTTCCTTCCGACTCCGCAGCCCTGCTTTGTGGCAGTGTGGAGAATTTTCTATTGTACAATGTTTTATTGAACTCTTAAAACGTACCTCTGAGATTGCTATTCCAAATTGCTTAAAAATTGTTCCTTCTGGAAAGAAATTGTGCATTCAACCAAGGTTAGTTCAATACTTTGTGAAGAGCATTTCCTTTAATGATTCATTATATTTTTGTCACAAAAGAAGCATAACAAGTTGTTGTAAGGCAATGGCAGCGATTCGGGGGGGGGGGGGGCAAATTTTTTTGGTTCTTTTTTTTCCGATTTAGGAACCAGAAGTAGAAACTATAAAAAAAGCAGAAATGTCAAAATTTTCATTACATAGTTATATTTTTTGTATATCTGTTTATGAAACACGATTTCGCACAAGAAATAACTTTTAGCTTGTGTATTCATTGCTCAGATATTATTAAATCAATTGTTTTACTTAAAAACAAGCCATACTTGTTCAATGAAATTATTACCAAGTGTTTGTGACACCTCAACATACTTCGGGGTAAATAATGTAAGTCTAATTGGGCGATTCTCGAAAAATATCCCGTGCATAACGATAAGTTTGTTTTTTCAGTAGACCAAAGCCTTCAAAAAATAATGATGTTGGGAAATAATAGATGCTTTAATATACTATCTAAGCATCACAGATAATCTCATATTTAATGAATAGTTACTTGAATTAAAAAAAAAAAAAAAAAAAAAAAAAAAAAAAAACAATTTTTTCCAGATTTGCCCAATTCATGTCTAAATGTCTCTTCGAGGGAAGATATTGAGCACAAAATTCATCAAAATCTTAAGAAAAACTTGAGTTAAGTTGTTACATTTACATCAATTTTTGCTTATGTGCTTCAAAATTCTCCAAACCAGCCCTAGCAAAATTTTGTACTTTTCCCCTTCTTCTTTATTTTTCTTATTTTTTTTTGCTGCCTCTAAAAGTTCTTTCAGTGGCATTCCCCCCTCCCACTTTTCAGTTCCAATCGCCGCCTCTCGTGTAGGGGAGAAGGGGGCTAGTGTGTATTAATTTTTCAAAATGTTTCATCTTTCTTCATTGTGACGCATTAAAACTTACTCATAAAACGTTACAATGGGAACCAACTCAAAATTTTGTTAAAAGTCTCATAATTTTCTTTTAGATTTTATTCAATGACATTCTCACTCAACCTTATTTCCCTCTCGTTCAACTCTTTTCATACATTTAGCTCATCTTCAAAATGATTTTATACCAAAGGTAAATATTAGCGGTGAAGCTTAATACGTCCTCCTCCTAAGACGTCTTTACCTAGCTAATTGAACTCGCACACAAAGATAAGTACAGCACCTTAAAACCATTTCGGAAGGAAACCTACCCCCACTCCCACATTCCAGGATCTTGAACGGGGAAATTTATCCGGCAAACACGATCCGGATAAAAAATTTAACTTCCCCTGCCAGCGAGTAAGTAGAATATCGTTGGTAATATTATCTTCCCCGCTATCACTGCGGCCACAGCGAAAGGGGAAATTGTGTCATTATGCATTCATTGGCGGTGATTCCGCTGAAAGTTGAGAAGATAAATTTCGTCCATTTATATTCAGACGATATTTTAGGCAGTCTAAGATCCAGGGACGGATGCCAAATTGGAATGTCGTGTTTCGCGTTCTTTGCATAGTTCGATTAAGACACTTCCACGGTGTGAAGATTTGTTTTCGTATGATAAATTGATGCTGAAGATTTTCGATTTAATTTTTCGTTCTTTTTATTCATTGATGACAAGTCAAATGTATGTGAATAGTAATATGCATTATTAATCGTGTACAGTGAAACCTGTGCAAGTTGATCACTTGCGGTGCAGAACTGAAGTAGTCAACTTACAAAAGGTTTGTTATAAGATTTTCAGGCAAAATTGGTGCAGATTGGTGGTCAAGATAGACAGGTGATTAACTTACAAGATGGTCAACTTTACAAGTTTTACTGTATTTCAAATTGTGGGCTCCACATTGCCCATAACATGGATGATCGAATTCGTAGAATAAGTAAGCATTTGTGGCTGATGAATCTGACGTTATGCATCAAAAGATGGCAGCACCACCTCCACAATTAAAGCATTGTTCTGAAGGGGAGGAAAATTCTCTAGCAGCTCTGCACCGGTGGTACTTGCTTACTTCCGACTACAGCACTTTCAGACTCGCAGATTTAATGATCCCGTGATTCGCATTGTCTCGATCGATATTTGTAGATGGCGATGGGTTCCGAGCCCGGAACCCTTCGAATTCAAGCTCCATACCTTAGCCACCAAACTGCATAGACCATGATTCGTTTCACGTGAATCTGCATTCGCAAAACTTTTTTCGGTTCAAGTAATAATCTTACAAAGGTACTTGTTTTTCACAGGAAACTAGTGTGATTCCATGAAATCCCGGAACGTTGCCAGGAAACAGACTGTGACGTTTTGGAATTTTATTATAAAAGCTGTGGATCAAATAAACATTAAGAGTAAAATGTAGAAAAAAGAAACAGACTTAAACAAAAAAAAAAAAAAAAAAAAAGTCAGAGCCGAAGTGCTTATTAATACACTAGAAAGTCGCCCGTCAAGGTATGACGGGTGAAAATTGCTCTACATTTGAACGAAGTCATTGCCTGTTTAGTGATATTTTGATAGTTGAAATTGTAGCCCTAACTCCAGCGGATTAACCCTAAACTCTAGTTGGTAGCTCATTGTTGATCATTTTTTCGTTTCTTCATTCCCCTGAAATGATAGTCTTTTAGCAGTAAGACTGTTATGTTGCCGGATCGAGTTTAGCCTTGTCACAATAAAGCTTTTCCCTGTATGTTGAACATTACCAAAACATATTATCAAATTATCATGCCGTGGTGCGAATTAAATTGTTGAAACATGCGGGTTACTCGATCATCGGCTATTATTTATATGAGGATACCTCTTCAGACTGCGGGAGCAAATGATGTCGAATGAACTGAATCGGTTAATTATTTTCGCTAGTCATTGCGAATAGTTTCACTATTTTGCAACATAGTAGGATGGTTATTTGACTAATTTTTTTCTCTCGTTTTACAAGGTTTATGTTTATTTAATTCATGTTTGGGTATCAATATTAATTAATTTTACCAATTTATGTACAGTTTTGAAGAATTTATTAAATGACAAAGAAAATTTCCATTGAAATGTGAATAACATATTTTATTTCTTATTTCTATGTTCCTTGACCATTCCGTCTTATATGTGATGTGAATAAAAATTACTCATAAAAAAATATGGGAGAAATGATTCAAAAGAAAAAATGAGCTTTTGGGAGAAATGTGTTAGTGATCTTTACACTGCCAAGTAGTGTGGGATCCAAAATCCGGAGTCCTCGAGATCATGACCTTACTAGACTTCGGAGTTTTCCAGATTTCGGATTCTGAGTCAAAAAATAGTTTAAACAGTTCTGTCGTGTGGTATTTGTTATATTTTTCTTAGTTTCGCTAATGTTCGCTATTTTTTTTATTGTTTGATCAATCAGAATGAAAGTATACTTCATTATGAAAAAACAATAGTTGAAGATAATTTTTAGCTACTTTCAGTTGGCGGATGTTGCATTGTAGCCTACTTTCCCAGCAAAAGTCAGAGAAAGAGCAAAAAAGCATAAACGAGGCTAACGCATCTTAAAAATATCGTGAAAAAAAAGTCAAAAATAAATTAATTAATTAAGTACATATAGAATAATTAAAAAGTGGGAAGTAGGGTCAATATCCTATACTTCCCACTTTTTAGATAGGGGAAAATGTCTCTCTGTTTGTCCCCTTCCAATATGTTTTAAGTGAATAGTCCGATTCGAATAATTTTTTTTGTTCAAAAGATCTCGGAGAGGTCACCTCATTCCCATATTTCATTTTTTTTTATTTGAACAATTTTTCGTTCAATTTAGAACAGTTCAATAAAACTTAACATTAGTTCCTACGGGGAAATTCAAGGCAAATGTATAAATCCTGAACTTAGAGGTGAATTTACTTCGAAAATTTTTTAGAAAAAAGTTTTTGAAGAAGATCATGTATAGAAAATGTCTTTTTGATTTGAACAATTTTCCGTACAATTCTTAACAGTTCAAAACCCTTAACGTTATTGCTTACGGAAAAACTAATAATCAATATAGATCCCAAACTTAATGGTGGATTTACTTTAAACAGATTTTGTTGGAAATTGCTCTTGATGACCAACTTCCGACTCTGACTCCTAGAATTTTAGGGCAGTCTACTCTGAATCTGATTCCTAATCCCGAAAAATAGTCGAACTTTGACTCCACTACTCCGATTCTGACTCCGTAACTTTGGCAAAAATTTACTCAGGGAGGGGAAATGACTGACTATTCGAAATTTAAAGTCTTCAACTCCGTGTCCTATATCCCAAAATAAGTTCGACTTTGAATCCGCAAACATTGGCAGAGGTGCGGACTTTAAGGAAAAATGACTAATTCCTTTGAATTAAAAAACCTTCGACTCCCGAATCCGACTGTATTGCACTAAAATAAGATTGAGTTCGACTCCGACTCCACAGCCATGGTTTTACTTTGAAATAACTATGACTGATATGATGTTTTAACTTTCACGCTATGGTTTTAATTTATGTACTTCAGTGTTTGGCGGAGAAATTCGAGTCCTTTATGTTTCTACATAAAAATATGTGAAGACGATTTTTTTTTCTTTTGATAATGAAAATTATTTCTTTAAGTGGAAATTTGGTTGGTTTTTATTTGTTTTGAAAGACGCTTATTCATTTTTTTATTTATTTATTTATTCTTTTGCAACAGGGGAAAAACAAACGATTTTTTTAAGGCGACGAATAGGCTTTGTATTTCATACTTATGAGAAGAAAAAAAGAATTATCATGAACTGAAAGTGTATGTTAAATGAATGTTGCACAATTACAGCGAAACACTAATTTATGTATAATACGTGGCATCAAAAAACGTTATGAAAATGTTGGACTGAAAGTAATGTTTTTTTAACAAGTATTTTCCGAGCGTTAAAAATTTTAAACTTTTAAAACTGAAAAAAAAAATGTTTTAAGTTTTTCAAAAAAATATCTAAGAGAAAAAGTTCTAAATTTCGGAATTCCGAAATTGGGGTTTCATACTGTACTCAAATGTTTATTTATTTATTTATTTATTGTAAACTAAAGAATATTGTATGAATTAATTATCCAACGTATGAAGCACAAAAATTGCAAATTACTGCATTGAAAAAGGCGTTCCTTGTAACACCAAAACACGTGTCTACAGTAAATTGCAATTTTTGTGCTTCAAAACGTTGGTTAATTTAGTCATTTAATTTTCAGCACAAAGGTATTTATTCGTTATAAAGAATGTTGTATCAATTCCAAAAATCAATTTGCAATATCGATTTTTTTTTCATTAACTAATTCGCACTTAATTCTTATTTCAATCTTTAAAAAATATCATGAACTTTTTTTTCTTTTTCTTGTGATTTTTCCCCTCGAAAATACTTTCCTGTAAGTCAACATTTCAAGCACGATTCGCTGCACATATTTTTTTTCGCAATGAGCAATAAATCGTTGCACTTAAGAAATGTGATAAAAAAGAAAGTTGTTCAGTAATGCAGTAACACCGACGGAGTGCCTGTATCAGATCTAAGGTAACAGAGACAATAAATATTCAACAGCAAGTTTTCGTTGTAACTGCAATCTGCAAGCTGAGTGGAATTTCCACCTACGGGTATCATGTGAGACCCTAAAATCTAAAAGAATTCTAGTTTGAGAATGCTAAATGGGTTTAGGACATTTCTTTTCACCATAGGAATTGATAATGAGTTCCTGGTCTGCCAGCAATGAAATCATTACCTATCGCACGAATAAATGCTTAGAATTGCATCTAAAATTTGCTAACAAAGGTTGTTATTTCGGTTCTATATAACTTGGAAGTTCCAAACAAAATTCATCATAAGCAGAAAAGTTCGTTCTATCAATTGTTACCAATATTTCAAACGCGTAAGTTTTTCGCACCAAAATTCCCGAAGAGTGCTAATTCGATTTTGAATTAATATATTTCGTAATTAAAACTTTACAAAGATGAAATCTAGCTAAGAACACTCTGGGTCAAGTCACCTTCCAAACAAAAACTAAAATCAGAATCGGTTCATTCGTTTACGATGACAAGACAGACACACTGATCCACAGGTACGTCCAACTTATAACTACCTTCCTTTTTGTGCCAAGGGTTAAAAATAAGTTATCCTGCATTTGAACCTTGTAGGCAGGGTGGCAGAGCCGGTGTAGGACTGATTTTGAGGCAAAGGAGTCGGAGTTGGAGTCAATCACTTTTCCTCCGACTCCACAGCCCTGCTTGCAGGTCGTGTAATAAATATCGAGAAATTTACGAACCACTAGAGGCTTGTAGTTGACTGAGTTACATGGTTTCCTCGGTTTTGCAAATACTTATATATATTTTTTTTAATTTTCGTATTAATTGCCTTCATCCATTTGCATAATTGCAAATACTTAACTTCAATGGAAGACGCAATATCTCAAAAATTATGCTCTTCAGTTACTTTCGGGCTCACTTATCGCAATGAAGAGGTCCAAATAGAGCTGGAGGCCTTCAACGCCAAGTCCAATTTGCCGTCGCCCGGTTTAATGCTCCCTGCATATCATCCAAGGTTATATACACGTCAGGCGTTTACCCTCTCTTGGAGGGGGACAGAAAATTTTTCCTGATAGTCCCAAATTAGATTGATAACGTGAAAGAGCCCCGATAAGTGACGTCATCCTGGCGAATCTTCTGAGTGGTAATCTGATACGGAAAATTGGACAAGTCGCTTTTCCCAATGATTTACTCAGCGCTTTGAAAGAGTGTGTTCTTTCGAATTAGTTTGTTAAACGCTAAGTGGTTAATTAAGCCGTAATTGAAGAAGGGAAAGATTCAACAGTGCAATTGGGAATTTTACATTAATGGTTGTTCCAATTATTGTTGGGAATTATTATTTCGCCCGAAACCTTGCATTGGTACAATACAGGCGTTTATTCTTAATTCTCTGTGTAGAATCATCCTTCTATCGTAAAAGGAATTATAATTGAATATCAATTAACTATTGTCAGTATTGAATCCAAAACGCGTTTCTTTAAATATCAGGAAAGGTCATTTCTGCAGATACTGCCGTTGAAAGCTACAAATAAAAAAGTATTTTAGGGAATTAACGCTGACTGAATTTTCTCTGAATGTGTATGGGAAGGGGGGTGGGGGATGTCAAGCGAAGCAATAATTTTACCAGTCGAGGACTTGGTCAGGACAAAAACTTTTTTTTTCCCGGAGGAGTTTAGTTTGAATCAGTGGCGTAGCGAAGGAAGGATTTAAGGCTACAAACCCCCAATTTTTACAGGCCCGAGTTTTAACTTGAAACCAATACTAATACGACAGCTTGCCTTCATAAAAATTGCTGTAAAAGACATATACTGCCTTGGGCAGGTGAAGAGCAGTAACTGCATTTTTTTTGTTTTATTTTTATTTATTTATTTATTTATTTATTATTATTTTTTTTTTTGCATTTTATCATTTATTGTAAGTTAGCTTTCTTGTATACTAGCGGTACCCGCACGACTATGTCCGTAGTAGAAATTAAAAAGTCATTTGGTCCGCCTGTACATTTATAAATAATGGATGATGAATTTCACGTCAATTTACTATGTTCATTTGCTCGCCCACGTTTTAGTAGTGTTCGCTCGTACACGTTATCATAATTTACCCGACCACGTTATGGTAATTTGCTCGATAAAATGTTCCTAAAATTGGAATAGAAAATGAACAGAATCGAATTTTCGAAAAATCGCTTCGAGGTGCTCCCCCCGATGGTACGAACTAATTTTGTGCCAAAATTCATGAAAATCGACCGGACGTTCTAGACAATATGCGCTTCACAGAGATCCAGACATCCAGACAGAGACTTTCAGCTTTATTATTAGTGAAGATAAAAAAGCTTGTTTATATTTGGTTTCCGCTGGAAAAAAAGGATGGAAAAAAAAAGGTTTATTTCCAACGCTTCCGTATTGTTAGTATTGAATCTAAATCGCGTTTCTTCAAACTTCTCGTAAACTCATTTCTACAAATACTGTCGTTTACCTGGCCACGGCAGTATAGAGGCTTACGTCAATCGATGAGTTGTTAATAGTATTTAATCTACGAATGAATAAAAAATCTAAACTAAAATTTTTACAGAATTTTAAGTTTAAGAAAAACGGAATAATCATCTGGCTGCAGTTCTGAGTTGCGAAAACCTTTAATTTGTCTGAAACGAGCTTTAGTTTTTGTTTTTCTTTAATTCTTGCTTCTTCTTCTGTTTTTTTTTTTTTTTTTTTTTGATCGGCGGTTTTATTTATTTATTTATTTTTATTTTATTAATTTATTTATTCATTGTTGAACTAATTTTATACTTTAAGATTTTACGATGACAATTGCACCAACGAAACACCATTTGGACACTAAAAAATTTCCGAAACGTTACTGGCAATATCCGTGCAGCGTTTCGGGATTTCTATGGTTTTTATGCACTTCCTGAGAAAATCAAGTATCATTGTCAAAAAGTTTCCTGAATTGCTGCAAGTTGCAGCTATTCTCACTGATGTGAAAAATATTTTTAGCTCCCAGTTTAAAGATTAACTGAGTGTATCCATTTAGTGTATCGGATCACGTTCGACCATGGCAAGTCCAGATTAATTAACCACTCAAAGCGAGCGTATGAGGCCCTGATACGGCTATGGATTCCTTAGCTCTGCAAGAATTGCTGGCAAGTAAAATATCTGATACTCGTTAGCAATGCTGCTTTCGGAGCTTTCTTGGTTAAGCAGGTAGGTGCCAAGATGTTACATTTAATTTACACTGTAAAAACGATTCAGAAACGTTCCTCAAAAATAATGGGCAGCTGATGTGCCCAATTTCTTACAGTAGCATATTTTAAAAAAACCAGGAACGTTTTCCGCTGAAATTCAGTAACTTACTGAAAAATATTCAAAACTCTTCCCGCTTAACGCCAGTTGTGTCTCGTGAATCGTATAATAAACTTAAGTGGGTACACTATAATAGTTTGGCATCTTACTTCAAGGAAAGCTCCTAACGCAGTATTACAAACATTGTCAAAGCTAAGAAAGAACTGCAAGAGTTTTACTCGCCTGCAATTCGTGCAAAGCTACGTAGGCAATAGACTCATTTGCGCCCTTTGGACGCCTTATCAGTCTGAACGAGCCGCAATCGAATCGAAGCCGATACACTTTATAAATACGCCCAGTTAATCTTTAAACTGGGAGTTAAACTTATTTTTACAACAGTGAGAAATCTACATTCGTGCGACTTGTAGCAATTCAGGAAACTTTTTGACAAGGGCACTTGATTTTTCCAAGAAGTGGATAAAAACAATAGAAATCCCGAAATGTTACACGGAAATACTCAGTAACGTTATGGATTTTTTTTACAATGTACCCAAGTTTATTCTGAGTTCCAGAGAAACGGCTGACTTTAAACGGGATGATTTCTGAATTCTTCAGGAGGCTTCCAGGATAATTTCAGGAAGCTTACTGAATTAAAGAGGAAAACATTCCTGTTTTTTGAAAGATATATTCCTGACAAAAATTGGGCATATCAGCTGCCCATCGTTTTCCAGGAACGTTTATGAATCGTTTTCACAGTGGAGATTGCCGGCACCACGGCAATTTCCTGGCAGTTTATTCTTTAACACACGTCTGCGTTAAAAATAACTCTCTCCACATCTTGTCGTAGTAAATAACTACGATGTAACTGCTTTTCATCTGTGCGACGATTCCGAGAGGTTGAAAAAATGTTTTGTTGTTTACGCATGACTTAAAAATATTACTTGCTGAATAAAGATTCTGAAGTTCATTGCTCGCCCCGTAATTTGCTTTCAGAGCTTCAAAAACCATGCGTCCCGAGAAAACAGTAATGCTTATCATAGAGTTCATCTATTTTAACTATGTGGACTGAGGAATTTGAAAAGGAAGACAGAAGTCATTTCAAATTATTTACATGACGTTGGGAGGGGGAGGGGGTAAAAGTTTTATACTCAATTTAAATAATACCTTTTAATATCAAAACCTCGCCCATTTACATCTTAAACAAATAATTTATCAAAGTCCGAGAGGGCAGTTTACCCTCCCCCAATCCAAGAGTCCAAGAGCGTTCCAATGGGAGGTCATCAGAGGCTGTCCTACCAAATGATGTATAATTTAGCAAAATGTATAATGAGCCAATTAAATGCACACAACACAGAATAAATCTCCTCCCCCCCCCCTTTCCTTGTACTGACAAGAGACGCCGAAAATTTTGGGAGGGTAGACGGTAGGTGTTGTCCCAAAGTTTCGAATTCCAATGAAAACGCCAGTTCAATTTTGGAATCCTGCAAATCAGTGTGGTTCAGCCGGCAAAAACTTGAAGGTTACGAATCTGGATAAACTTCTGGATTTAGGTCAATTCGTACTAGATATGAGCCCAATTAAATTAATTTGAGTGCATAGGCTGTAGTTCGGTCCCAAGGAGGGTCTAAATTTACTTGTTTGGCTGCGGAACTGCAATGGCGTTTTCTTTGGAATTTGAAAATTTGTCACAATACTTGCTCTCCTAACATATGTCGCGTCTCTTGCTAGTACAGCGTAGAGGCGATGAAATTTACTCTATACTGTAAATGCATTTAGTTGGGCAATACTGCAATGCAATATCAAGAAAATGGCAAGAAAAAAAGGGTTGAATTTAAAGAAAAAACTATTGCTTTTCTGGAGCCAAACTGGAAACTTTGAACCCCCATTACGGCCGAACTAGGGCCTATGCAGTCAAACCGCTTTACCTGGGCTGATATCGTGTGGTTTTTGACTTAAATAAAGAATTTCGTCCTAATCCATGACCCTCAAGGTCGTGCCGTTTTGTAGTTAGTTGAATCAACTATTGAACAGGTGGTTATTAGGAAGAATAATCAGACAGAAATGTCGACATCTTTCACACGACAATCGACTTACCTGGGACACCAGGCACATGTTCCATCACTGAGTTGAATCAACTAAAATGACATTGCCAAGCATTCGCTCTGCACACGAGGAAACTTCTTGAGTCAATACGGTTCAGTTTTAACAGCGTTGTGGTGTGGAGCAGCTCATCGAATAAATTCAGCTCAGTCCAGCGGTGTGAGACATGAAATTATTATTATTTTCTAAAAACCTTCTTTTTTTTCTAGAAGAAAAGTCACTTCAACTAATTTACCTCGCGTGAGCACTGCAAAAACTGCCAGGCAACTCTTTCGAAAAGTTGAATCAACTGACCAACTCGTTTCTAGGAGGTCTAAGTGCTAAGAATCTGTAAGAAGGAAATTGTGCAAGAGTAGTTTGCGTTAGAAATTATTATTCATTATACATACATCGTTGAGAGTTGTAAAAGTTTCGAGGAAATGGTAAGACCTAAAAATAAGACATTTGGTATGCAGGTGTAGATTACTTATACAGATTAATAACAATAAAAAGAGTTCGATCGACACGATAAAAGGTTTATTATGAAGCAATCCGATGCTCCAATGTTTGCAAGTTTCAAGTAGATGTTCTAAATTCTTATTCTTAAATCAAAATTGTAGGTAATTCTCAAAAACGACAGCTATTCATTTAACGAAGTAAACATTATTAACATATAAAATAAAATGAATTCTAACTATAAATATGGTTCTTGCTGATATTAAGGGCCAGCGGCTCTCTTCGTAATTTAAAATCAAATCTAAATCGAATCGAGTCTAAAATTTGAACTTAGATTCTTTTAGTTTTAAAATTAAGTTTGTCATAAACTGGCGAGATTTTTAATCGCCAAAAGAGCTAAAAAAGGGAGATTCAACATATTACACATATTTTACAAGGAACTTTCGTGAATCTGAATTTATCTATTGGTGTCAGGGGCGGACTGACCTGTCAGCCCATTGGCCAGCGGGCCGATGCGCAGTTGTGCCCTCAAGGCTGAACACCTTTTTATGTTTAAAAACCTTTTTTTTTTAAATTAATTTATTTTTTAAATATTCTGAATATTCTGGTGGAGTTACCTTTTTTTTTTCTTTGTGCTCACAAACCTGTTCGATTTCACTTTGTTTTTTTTCTTCTCTTTAAACTCCTAAACCTGTGTACCATCGTTTTTTTCTTTCTTTTCTCTCATTCTCTCCCTCTTTTTGCGCCATTTTTTATTGCTGCTTTTTTTTTTCTTTTTCTTTTTGCACTTTTTTTTTTTGCAGTTTATTTATTTTTTAAATATTCTGGTGAAATTTCCCTTTTATTTTCTTTGCGCTCACAAACCTCAGCGATTTTCCTTCGTTTTTTTTTTTTTTCATTTATTTTAACTCTTCAACATGTGTACCATCGTTTTTTTTTTTCTTTCTTTTCTCTATCTCTTTTTTTATACTTTTTTTGCGCCTATGGAGGCCAAGGCTGATACCCTCTTGAGGGACCCAGTCCGCCCCTGATTGGTGTCAGAATAAACATTCCAAATGACCAAGTTAAGTGATGAAGATGGTACTCGACCATCATGAGAAAGCTCTATCACTAGCATCGCAAGCGTAAATCTTAATTCACACTCGCAAACTCTGGAACAATGCATGCATTGTTAAGTTTTAGCTGTTTGTTAATTTTGTAAAAAATTATGTATGTAATATGCTGTTAAATAACTGGTAGAAATCAACTAATAGTTAAGAGTCATTTTTATTTTAAGCTAGACAAAGTGAAGGGAGAGATAGTCGACACCTTCAATTTTCCTGAAACTTTCAGGATATATTTTACTAATGTTGGGATAAGAAAAAGTGAAGTTTCTTTCCTCTCAAGTTTCAATTGTTGGCTCTTGCGTAGGAGTTCAAGTGTAAGGTCGTGAACATATAGTGCTAAACATTTACTTTACATTACTAGGGTAAACATCATCAACAAAACGAAAAAAAAAAAAAAAAAATGTAATCTACATCATGCAAAGTGATGGCAGAGGTAAACGATTTAAGATGACACTTGGTAATACCGTTATCTACTCATCAGTCAGAAGACATAAAAATAGTATTTGACGCTTTTTGGAGGTCTTACACTTTTTTGACTTCGATGATTCCCTTCTAAAACCGTATTCAAAAATCAATGTTAAAAATAATTTTAAAAATTAAACGGTACTTCACGAAAGGAAAAAAGTGAGTTTTTTTGCTATAAAAGTCGTGCAAAAATTTATGCGTGTAAGAAAGCTATGGCTGATGCGTAATCAAATGTCAAAACGAAATGTATACTAATATTATAAAGAGAGAGGGCGGATTTTGTGTGTTTATATGTTCGCGGTAATCTAGGGAACCACTGTCCCTATATGAAAAATTCTTTCAGTACATGAAAGGTGCATTCTTACTGTGTGTCATAGGCTATAAATTATGCATATATGTACCTATACTAATTTTTTAAACCAATAGTTTGTCTTCACTACCAGTTTATGCTTTCTACTGATCTATTTTTATATACGTAAACAGAATCTTCGGCCTTTGTTAATTTTAAATAATAATTTTGAGACATTTAGGAACATAATTTAAGAAGTGGCTTTACATTTCGCGACTTAGACTATGGTTATAGTTGGATGAAAGGAATACATGTTGTTGGGGAAAGCCGGTAGGTCTTTATGTGCGCAAATTTGCTAAAGACTTATCATTTCAGCTTATTTTGTAATTGGTCAGTAGGTACAAAAGAAAGCGCCTCTCGTCGTAAAATCTCGATTAACACAGAGGCCTACCGCTTTGGGATGATGGTAACTGAGCCTGAAGCAACTGCAGGAAAAATCAAACTTCCTACAATTGAGCATGGCTTCACTGATTTGGAGAGCTTTGTTTATCAATGTTGTAAGCTACATTACCATCCCAGTTGGTTAAATTTGATTGATTAATTTAATTTGACTACCCGCTTTGCCCAATCCCTTACCCGCTTTGGGCCTACCCTACATTATAAAAAAATTCCGAAACGTTACTGAGTATTTCCGTGTAACATTTCAGGATTTCAATAGTTTTTATCCATTTTTTGGAAAAACCAAGTATCATTGTCAAAAAGTTTTCTGAATTGCTACAAGTTGCAATACAGACTCCTCACTGTTGTGAAAAATATGTTTAGCTCCTAGTTTAAAGATTAACTGAGTGTATTTATAAAGAGTATCAGCTTCAATTTGAATGCGTCCGCTCAGGCTGATTAAGCTCCTAAAGGGAGTGAATAAATCCATGAACAACGTCGGTTTGCAAGAATTTCAGAAGAGTAAAATTCTTTATATGTACTTGTAGTTTTGTCTAAGCTTTGTCCATACGTGCAATATTGCATTTGAAACTTTCTTAGTAAATCAGGAAGGTGTCAATATATTATATTACACCTGCGTAAGGTTACTCTAAAGTTCCAGAGAAAATAGTGACTTTAAATGGAAAGATTTCTGAATTTTTCAGGAAGCTTCCAGGATAATTTCAGGAATGTCACTGAATTTTAGCGGAAAACGTTCCTGGTTTTTTCAAGATATGTTACTGGCAGAAAATGAACACATCAGCTGCCCATTATTTTCCAGTAACGTTTCTGAATCGTTTTTATAGTGTACGAGCAAAGTGTATTTTCAGGATGGTTAAGTTTTTTGATGATTTTTATATTAAAAACAAGCATTTGTCTGAATTTGCGGGTTAAAATATGAGCAATGATAACTAGAGAAAATTGTAAATTCCAGAAATGTGCTTATGATAACAATTTTTTTTGTTACACAATAAAATTTATCGTACCCACTTTGCGTTTACTTCCCCTACTTCTAATGTATACTGGTGTTAAAGGGACGCCTAATCACAAGCCTACTCGCATATTATGGCGGCGTACCTGCTTTGAGCTGACTTCCTCTGCATATCATAATACTAAAATTGGCAAAACGGCTGGAAACGAAGCGTTTCGAAGCAAGTTTAACTCATTTTCAACGGAGTTATTATCTTCTCAATGGGCAATTGCGTCATCAAAATTGAACATGATGAAATCGTGAAACATTTTCTCAAAGTTTGAATTAAACAACTAAAGTAATTAATTTTGCGATGAAACCCAAGAAAGAATCTCACTAGTTTACACTTTTTGCAAAGGTACGGAATCCCTATATTGGGAACTCCGCTAAAATCCAGTAACCTGAAGAATTCAGAAATCACCCAGGTTGGCACCTATCTGAGCTAGCAGGAGGCAGTGTTGGGCATTAATCAATTATTTTTTCAATTGCCTTGTTAATTGATTAAAAAAGTAATTGCAATTGAACTATTAATTGTACTTTGCAATTAATTTAATTAGATTAATGTATGTTAATTGCTTTTCACAATTAAAATAATTGCAATTAATTTTTTTAATTGTTTTATGAAACAATTAAAACTAACAATTAACTTAATGTATCAATATTCAATAGGTACAGCGCAGAGTACAGAGCTCAAAGTATTATTCGAATTCGTATTTTCGTTCAGTGTTTATTGCTCGCTCGCCGCGTGAACTATTCTCGTCTTGGCAAGTTTTTTCCACACGTAAATGCTTGTGTTTTAATTAAGTGTTTTGAAATTGTGCAAATCATTGTTTTATAATTTAACCTGTAACAGGGGAAAATAGAAAGAAGGACATAACAGGGGACGTAAAATCTCAGAGACCGCTCTGTTTATTATTTTTTTTTTAGTCGTGTAATTAAGATGTATTTCTGTAATTTCCCTCAGACGTTCTTCGGACTTTTACTAGTATGCAAAAAATTTTTAATTGAAATATACCTTTTTTGAGGATATTTTGCTGGAACCATAAGATTTTTGGGAAAAGTCATATGCAGCAGTACATAATTTATTGCTCGCAACTTAGTTACTGATACATGAAACACATCGCCAGCTCAGTCATATCCAGGTGAAGACTGCAGTTTCGTGCTTATTAGCACTTATTAGCCCGGCTTTAGACAATGAAAGCGCTGGAGATGGAAAACTTCTTAAGGAAGCCAAGAGTGCCAAACAAACTGGTAGCTAGTATAGAATTAGCGCAGACCAGACGAGTGCCCGAAGCAATGGTTCGGTTCAACTCGAGTATTTCATATATTTCTGCTTTAGCCCTGGCTATTGGGCGGTAATTTACTGAATGTTACTGGTATTTTATTGATATTTCATTCGTTGCTAACATGTGTATTTAAATAGTTAGATAGTAATATGGTACCCGTTTAGCGTCCACGTCCCAGGTAGACCTGTCGTCTGTAGAATATATTGTACAAAACCAGTAATTTTTTTATGAATTAGTTTTAATTAAAATTCACAGAACAATCGACAATTGTTAATTGCAGTAAACTACAATTAACAATTAATTAATTGTTAACTGCAGTAAACTACAATTAACAATTAATTAATTGTCAATTGTTGTTTTCCACAATTACAATTGATCAATTGTTAGTTGTTGAGTTTACGTTTACCAATTAATCAATTGTTAATCTTTAATTGTCAATGCAATTAAAATTTGCCCAACTCTGGCAGGAGGGCTATAAAGCACTATTGCAATTGCGATCAAACCCAAGACAGAATCTCACGTTGAAACGTTGAAAATTATACCATAATTTTCGAGTATACTTTACTACTAGAAGCCAAATATAAGACATAAATAAGTCAACACATTACTTTTTTTTCAGGTATTTGATTAGCTGTATTTAATTGCGTTTGTTTCTCCCATTTCTTCAAGAATTAGGTTCTGGCGCTTTGATGCGTGCTTCCAGCTGCTTAAACAACTGACGTTTTTATCAGGACTCTTGACTCCTCCTTACCTTGGATTAAGACCGCTATATAAGGATAGAGCTCCTTTGACTTATCCGACATTTTGGTTCCAAGGCAGAATTGGATCCAACCTCGTTTCTAGTATTTATAAATACGTTATAATATTCGCTGGTTGCTAAGTCGTAAATTAATTGATGATAAGTTGAGTAAAATGTGCCTTAAGGTAAATTTAGAAAGATAACTTCGTTCTCAAATTCAGCAAAAATGTATCGAGAAATGTTTACGGTAATAAACCTCATTTTCACACCTTATTTGTTTTTAATTTGTATTAATTAAATTGTCTTCATCAACAGAATAAAATAATCAAACGTCAATCGGGCAACACACTTAAAGCTTTGACACCAGTTTTCTGCAATGAGGCTTTTGTGCAAATGTTTATTTTTTTCCCCCGACAATTTTGGAACCAAAATGTCGGATAAGTCAGCTCCCCTTATATAGGAGCCTAATATAAGGAGAGCTGACTTATCCGTCATTTTGGATCCATAATTGCAGGGGCACAAAATTAGTTTTTGTGAAAAAGCTTCGTTGCAGAAAACTGGTGCACACGTTTCAGCTGAATGACTTGATTGATGTTTGATTATTTTATTCTGTAAATGAAAATGATTTAACTAATACTAGTGAAAAACAAATTTGGTGTCGAAATAACGTTCATTACAGTAAACATTTCCCGAAACATTTTTGTTGAATTTGTGGATTAAGTTATCTTTCTAGATTGACCTTAAGTGACATTTTACATTAACTTAACATCAATTGCTTTACGACATAGCAACCAACAAATATTATAACGTATTTATAAATACTAGAAACGGGGTTGGTCCCTGTACATATTGTAAATAGTCCTTATTTATCCACTTATATTTATCCTTCGTTTTCATACTTGTCAATTATTTCACATGTGCTTGTAAATATTGTATATACACAAGTGGCCCTGAAAAGATTCTTTTTTTTTTTTATAATTATATATATATTTTCCTCCTCCCCCTCATACCATCAATGATCTGTTCCATGCTATGACCCTATACCCTCACACCCGGAAAAAGAGCTCACGCTCTCCACCGAAGAAATATCATGATCCGTATCCGTATCCGATCCCACGCTGTCTGCACCAAAATGTCGGATAGGTCGGCCTGTCGTTTTACAGGGGTTCTACCTTGGATTGTAGATGACCTAGTTAGCGCAGAGAAAAAGGTAGAAGAAGGATTTTAGATGAAAAATAGGAAACTAATCATATCAGGGGGGCATTCACTTTATTTAAGAGTACACTGCAAATCTTCAGACTCTTTCTGAAAACGTTTTTAACACTTTTTTGAACATGGATACTTGTCCCCTTTTGTAGAACACTTTGACGCACACCTGTTGGAACAACTTTCAAACCACACCTGAAACACTCTTCAGAATAATTATTTGGTTCAGCACACTTTTTACTTCATTGCGTCGTTAAATGCCTAGTACCCTTCCGCATAGACGTACGCTGCCGTGTGTCAAGTAGATGCAGAAATGAGTTTTCGAGGTATATGAAGAAACGTGCATTTGCAATCAAAACTAACAGAGAGAAATGTTGGCATTATAAGTCTTTTTTTTTTTTTTCTTTTTGCGCTTTTTTTCAGCGGTAACAAAGATAACAAACTTGCTCAATGTAGTTAACATATAAAGATGTCAAAAATGCAAAAGAATTAATAAATAAATATAAAAAATATGCAGAACTGCCCTTTAGCTGTCCACGACTGTCGTATACGTGCATACCCGTATTTAATCGTTCCGTTAAATTCGGAGTTTCATTTGGAAAATCGAAAATCCAACTCCCCCCTCCCCCTTATCTTGAAACTAAAACTTAAGTTCGGGGGACCTCTGCATAATGTATCAAAAAATTTAATTTTCTCTTTTCGGAGCACTCATCTTCTTAAGTTCTTGCATTATCACACCAATTTTACTACAAAACTTTTGCTCGATCACTGAGCAATAATATAGTCTTGTTTAAAAAAACAAAGTATATGTGTGTATATACACTGGTGTGCAAAAATTAAGGACGAGACGGTTTTTTCAATATAACTTTGCACAAAAGCTTTCCAAATCAACACATTTAATACCGTAAGATCCCAATACGTAAGGACATGTGTAATGTAAGCAACACTTACTAAAAAAGAAATCAGAGGGATAAAAAGAAGCTTTATTGAAAAAGTAGCATGGAGCGCAATGCGACTGAAGGCCGGAACATCCCTGTGATGGGTGTCCAGCAAGAAACATCCGGTCTTTAGTAGGGGATATGATCTACCCCGACTGCTAGGCAGGTTTCACAGCGTCTGCCCATGCTGAGAATGAGGGTATCAATGAGTTGTTGAGGCATTGCTGCCCATTCGTCTTGCTGTGCCAATCGAAACTCCCGAATCGTTACTGGTGGTAGGGTACGAGCTGTCGAGCGTCTGCCTAGAAAATCCCATACATGCTCGATGGGACTGAGATCCGGAGATCGTGCCGGCTAATCCATACATTCAATATCCTCACTCTCTAAGAGCTGTTCGGCAGCTACTGTGTGGTGACATGGTGCATTGTCGTCCATGAAAAGTAACTGCGGACCCATAGCGCCTCTAAAAAGACGCACATATGGAAGAAGAATCTCGTTACAATAACGGGTCCCGTTGACTGAACCTGCGTCGAAGATGTGAAGGTCTGTACGACTACCAAGCATGATGCCTCCCCAAACGAGAACACAGCGACCTCCATACCTGTCCCTTTCAATGATGTTCGAGGGATGATTGCGGCTTCCCCACTCACTCCAGATGAGTATGCGATGCGAATCGCTACTCAGACTGAATCTGCTCTCATCTGTAAAGAGTACTTGTCCCCATTCATTGTCTCTCCAATTCCGGTGTTCCCGGCACCACAGAGAACGCCTTCTCCGATGGGCAGGCGTTAGAGGTACACACCGTAGAGGGCGTCGTGCAAACAGACCACCACCGTGCAGTCTTCTGGCCACGGTAAAATGCGATATCTGTCGTCCAGTTGCCTGTGTCGTGTGTCTAGCGATTTCTCCCGCTGTCTGCCGCCTGTTTCTTCTGGCCTGTAAGACAATATACCGGTCATCTGCGGGTGTGGTTCCTCGTGGACGACCACTACTGAACCCCCGGATAGCTGTTCCTGTAGTTTGAAATTGTCTCCAAAGTCGTGAAACGATGCTGTGAGCAATTCCGAACTCTGCAGCCACACTTGTCACACTCCGGCCTTCCTCCAACTTCCCAATGATTCGACCTCGGGTAAAAGCATCCAGATGTCGTCTAACAGATTGCTTATTCGCCATTTCTCGCTGAGGCAGCAACTCGGTGTGATTTTAACTGCTATACGACGTGCAATCTCTTTGCCAGAAATACTGATCTTACACCGACAACATGCTTTATACTACTCAGACACTCCCCCATTACGTCTGCCTGCATATCTGCGCATGTGCTACCGTACATCACCTTACTTAATCTCCTGATTGGTCTTTCTGTCCGCTCTGCCTCTTCGTTCAGCTGATATGCTAATTTTTCGACTTCGTCCTTAATTTTTGCACACCAGTGTATGTATTCGCAATACAAATCCACAGTCTACGTCGGATCTCGATCAAATTTGGCATGGAGGTACTTGGGCAACCGAGAAAGAACGTAGAGGGGTTTTCAAACGCCAAAAAAGCACCGAACCGTTCGAATTTTAATTTTAGGACCCGAAAATGGCATTAACTGACTCTTTCTAACCGAAATAATTATCCGATTTTCTTAATTTAGGTCTCATTCGAAAGGCAGCGAAAAATAACCCTGAAATTGATTTACTTTCTTCGGATTTCAAAAAAAAAAAGGAGAAGAAGAAGATGAAGCCTGTAAAATCACCGGGAAAAATAGTTAAAAGAATTTTCAAGCCTAGTGGAACACCGATATGAAATCGAAAACTTACCGTTTGCCAATGAGTTCAATTTAAATTAGCTCGAATAAAAATATTTTTTATCTGTTGGCAGGTTTTTTTTTTTTTTTTTCTCGACTGTGAACTAGTAAAATTCCTGCTTTTTGCTATAACGTAAGACTCTCCCTTGTAAGTATTTTTGGTCAGTTATTTATTTATTTATTTTTATTTTTTTTGTTTTTTTTTGTTTAGAGTTCCAGCAGATGATAATCGTGGATTTTAGTTTTAATTTATTCGGGAGTTTCAGATTTGACGGTTCCGAAATTTAAGAATCACTGTTTTGACGATAAATTTTAAAGTTTTTTTTTTTCTTTTGTTTCCCCTATATATATATATATTATTTAATCCTAATTGTTGACCGCGCGTCACTTACACAACTTTTATTTTCTAAGTAGACCGTGCAAAGCCGGCTACGCAGCTAGTAAATAAAGAAACGCCGGCGCCGCCTGCTGATATTTGAGCAGCGATTCGAGTCCGCTAACAAAGCGTCTTCTGGTTCTTTTCTATGTATCGGAGAGTGTCTATTTTATTTTTATAGGCTATTTCATCCTTCGGGGAGCACAGCATATGAAGCAATTTGCAATCTCAGTTTGATCCCTTAGCGAGATTTTTTTTCTCTCTCGCTCCATCGTCCCCCTCCTTCTCTCCGGTTCTCTCTTTCTCTCTCTCTTTTTTTTTTTTTTTTGCTTGGTAGACGTTACATTCCCCTTTTCATGTGTGGTCACCACCATACTCCTCTGGGCTTCGAAACTACAGCTCACTGAGGGTTGCCAATTGGCGTGTATCCGCAAGTCGCCAAGCTGTTAATATATTTAATGTTGCAAAACTAAACAAATGCATTTATCAACAGAAAAATAACAGTTATGGACTCCTTTAAGTCTTTATTTAAGAGCCTTTCAATAGTATTTTATTGAATTTTTTTCAGGTTTGTGCAATCTACATATGAACACAAATTCTTTCAGAAAGATACGTACACAGTTCCAGAGACATAAACAGCATGTTTTCCGATGCTTTTGAAGGAAACGATGACAAAAAATAAATAAATAAATAAATAAAATAATTTGAATTTTGACATATTTAATTCAAATTATGTTTTTCGCAATCACGAGTGTGTGTGTATGTAGGCGTGTGTGTTTGTGTCTGTGTGCAGGCATGAGTGTGTGTGTAGTTGTGTGTGTGTATGTGTGCGTGCGTGTATGTTTGTGCGTGTATGTGTGCGCGTGCAGAGGCGGATCCAGAAAAATTTGTTAGGGGGGGTCAAGTTTAAATGATCGACGTTATATATCCTACGTAAAAAAAACTTCTCTTAAAAAGGGGTGCCCATCCCCTCAAGGGTTATGGTGCACCCCCCCCCCCACAACGAGACGAAAACCCATTCAAATCCCCCCTTCTAGGAATCTTTAAATGGTTAAGCTTATTAGATATGATTGTACTTTAGAAAATGAACGAAAAAACAGAAAATAGCAATAGCCCATTTAAACGAACCCAGTCAATCCTTTGTTACTGTGACGCGCTAAGAACAAATACCTTACACAACGTAGCAAAAAACAGGTCAACATTGATTCCATGTACTATTTTTTCGGATGTAAAAATTTGAAGATTGGTAATAATCATAATAAAATTCTTGTCCCAGGGGGGTCAGCTGACCTTTTGACCCTCCCCTGAATCCACCCCTGAGCGCGTGTATGTATGCGTGTGTGTGTGTAGGTGTGTGTGTGTAGGTGTGTGTATGTATGCGTGTATGTGTAGGTTATGGACGGAACCTGGAGACGATTTTCGCTAGAGGAGCAGCATCGTGAGGCCGGTCGGCGGTGGTGCTACAGAGGGAGGGGGGGGGGAATAAAATCATAGGAACGCCAAAAACAGTCAAATGAGAACAATAAGCAATGTGATTGCTCAAAAAAAAAAAAAGAAAGAAAAAGAAAAAATAGTAATAAGAATTACAATATAGATTTCCAAGCTCTACAATTACCACGTGAGAAAGTAACATAGAAGAAAAAGAAATGATGCTCAAAAATGTAATCCATTTTATCTGAAACAAAGGCCTTTTGATGCGGAGCTTGTGTCAGTGTGAAGATTTGTATGTAGGTAACACATACAAATCTTCGGTATGTAGGTAGATGTAATGAGCGTGCACGTTACATATGTACAAGGACTTTTTTTTATTTATTTTAAAGGCATCTTTTAAACAATTTAAAAAGAAACTTAAAAAAAGCGAGAAGAGAAAAAAAAAAAAAAACTAACGTGAGCTTTAACAAGAGGAATTCAAATTTTAATCTACAGAACCCAAGATACGTAGCATTTTTTTGTTTTCATTTCCTCCCTGTCCTTTTTTTAAAAATTAATTAATAATAAATGTAATAAATAATAATGGTTAATAGAAAATGTAACCAAGCACGATTTTTTTTTTCTACCAGTTTTTTTATCCACACAAAACTTATATAATACAGATTTTTCTACACCGCTATTTGGTAGATAATCTTTCAAGTCTTAACATGTAAGAAAACGTAAAATGCTTGCGAAGCAATGTACTGGACCGATATGAGTTTCATCGCGAACTGTATTCGCGGAAATTGAGATTTTGATGATGATTATTATTATTTTTTTTTATTTAAATCAGCAAACGTAGAAAATTGACAGAATTCCGAACATAACTTTAGTTTTTTCTCTTTATTTAAAGAATAAATAAAGGTTATTAATTTGTAGAGAAAAAGACCCCGACTAAGGAAAGGAATCTAATTGTTTACTTGCCGAAATCTATATTGAGGTTTGGGGGTGTTTTTTTTGTTGCAATTTAGTTCAGTAATATCTTTCTACAATTGAGGCAGTGAGAAGCAAAAGGATGTAAGTGGCAAAATTTAAAAAAATAATGCAGATAACCTGTACACATGTTAGGAAAACCTCTCCTCTGGTCTTGGGGGCAAGAGATGGTACTAGAAGCCCAAGTAGTTGTTGCTATACAGCATGATTTAGAAAAAAATTGAATGGAAGTCTACCTAGGAGCTTATTCAATTGTGCGTGAACATATTGGAAGAAGAAAAATGTTAATTAATTCAAATATTATTAGCAAAAAAGTTATTGAAACATAACACCTGAAAATTTGAAGAAAAAAATTTGAATTTTTTATAGTTACCTTTTTTTTTTTGTTTTAAATAATTTTAGGAAACATTTTTAATTGTTAAAAAGGTGTGTTTGACGTTATTCAGCGATTAAGACAAATGGGGAAAGATGTACAACTACGTTAGAAAATCGACGTTGGTGCTGTATGTGCACTGTAAAAACGATTCAGATACGTTCCTGGAAAGAAAGAAGCAGCTGATATTCCCAATTTCTGCCAGTAACATATCTTGGAAAAATCAGAAACGTTTTCCGCTAAAAGCCTTTCTGAAATCAGCCTTGAAACTTTCTGAAGAACTGCAAAATCTCGTCTGTCAAAAGACAGTCATGTCTCGAGAACCTTCTAGAAAAATAAAGAAGGTTTAATGTAGAGCTCTTTGAAAAGGACAGGCTGACTAATCCGACATTTTGGTTCCAAAACAATATTGGAGTTAACCTCTTTACTAGTATTTATAAATACGTTATAATATTCGTTGGTTGACATGTCGTAAAACAATTGATGATAAGTTCAGTAAAATGTCACTTCAGGTAGGCTTGCCAGAGGCTTGATCACCAGTTTTCTGAACCGAGGCTTTTGTATAAATACTAATTTTTTTGCCCGCTTATTTGTGGAACCAAAATGTCGAATAAGTCAACTCTGTTTATATAATGGCATTAGTAAGAGCTTTAATAAACCTCGGTATTCGAATATGATTTTTCAACCGCATCGCCCACGGCAATTATTAAGCGTGCGATCTCTTGAAGTACTCTAAATCATTTCATCTTACACACCGATTCAACGGGTTTAGTTATTTATTTAAATCCAGTTAAAAATTGTACTGGTAGTTTCAATCTCTTTATTTATTGGTGAACTGACGAATCCAAGAGTCAAAATGCTAGAAATTCCTGAAATGTTACATCTTTTCTTCGGTGAGAGTAAAACTGGAAGAACTTTTTAAAAAGAAAAAGAAAAGTTGAAACTAAACTCCTTCTCAGTTGATTACCAGAGATGGGTTCTTCTTTATATTATGAAGACTAGAGGCCCGTCCCGACCTAGTTCAGGAAAACGACTTAGTTCGGGTTAAAAAAAATTTTTTTATCTTAAATCCATATCTATACTAATATTATAAAGAGAGAGAGCGGATTTTTGTATGTTTATATGTTCGAGGTAATCTCCAGAACCATTGCAGCTTTTGAAAAAATCTTTTTGCTAGATGAAAGGTGTATTCTTATTGAGTGACATAGGCTATAAATTATGCATATATCTTTCATACTATTTCTTTAAACCAATAGTTTGTCGTCGCTACCATTTTGTGTCTCGTACTGTTTTGTTCTTATATTAGCAATCCCAAAAGGATGGAAGTCAACTCTCTATAAGAGGACAGGCCGGCTTATCCGACATTTTGGTTCCGAGACAGCTTTGTAGTCAACCCTGCTTCTAGTATTTATAAATAAGTTGCCACATTTGCCGGTTGCTATGTCGATGCTTAGTTGAGTAAAATGTCACTTCAGGTCAATCTAGAAAGATAACTTAATGGGGTGGTTTCCTTCAGTCAAAAGTACTACTTTAGTCATTTAAATGGATAGAATGAGCAAAAAAGAAATAACATGGGCCCAGAAAATACTTTTATTTTCCCATCAGTTTTTTTTTTTCTTTTTTTGTTGAAAGAGGGATGAAAAAAATTGTGGGGCGGAGCACTCCTGGAAAATAGTAATTTAATATGCAATATGGTGGAATAAAGTTCACAGGTTTCCTGTGCCAGAATAACAGAGTTAAGTGTTGACGATCAGCATTGGCGTAGCTAGACCCGACTTTCGGGGGGGGGGGGGTTACTTCTTTTATATATATATATATATATATATATATATATATATATATATATATATATATATATGTATAATCGCTTGGAATTTTTTCCTTTTCTTCTTTTTTTTTCTTTCACTTCTCTCTTCTTTTTCTCTTTTTTTTGAGTAACTTTTCGGGGGGGGGGGGGGGTTGTCCCCAACCCCCCCCCCCCCCTAGCTACGCCCCTGACGATCAGGTGGCACAGGTATAGGATTGAATGAAGAAATTTTAAAGGATAAAATCGAGCCAGAATGAGAATGGTGCAGTGAAGTGTAATTAAGTGGAATGAGTATTTCAGGACAATGAAATAGAATACGAGATCCATGAAGAAGCAATAAAAACAATGGGCTGTTGAAGAGCAATGGAGTGAAATTGAAGCACACTCAAGAGGAATTTAATATTGAATTAGTGTTATGATGGAGTAGATGGATCATTGAAAAACAAATGGAGCGTTGAAGAGGACAAAATATTGCACAACTCCAAAAACCTAAACTGCATCGTTTTCATTTCCTTTTTCTAACTCCAGCAACGAGACGATAAACTCGCCAAATAAGACTCCCCTGCTAAAGAACACGGGGATTTAGCACCAAATCCCCTTTCGTATGCGGTTTGTCACACGGGCCAAGTCTCTGATACGGGAATTAAGAAAAGGATTTTTCTTCTTCCGGGTAAATTTCAGAAGGCTCTTTCTATACTCGTCATGGAACATTTTTCAAATCAGCCCACCCGGAACGAAAGATGTACCATTTTTTTCTCTTTTCGTTTATATTTAGAACGTATTGCAAACACGCTGATGTGTGTTTTGTGCGGAAACCATTGTTAGAATTTTCTTTAGAGAATAATGTGGGGAAAACAAGCAATTGTGAGAGAGATGCTAAATAAATATGTCATTTTTTTATGAAAAAGTCGTTAATTACGACGTGAAAGATTCTTTAATGTGCAGAATTTTTTGTTGCAATGGCAATGTAGTTTGTGTAGCATTGAACGTTTTTCCGTGAAACATCTTGCTGCATATGATATATCCATCCAATTCAATGACTCAATGCTTTCATCCATTGTTGAATTAAAATGTATATTGTATTGAATATTTTTGGTTGCTTCCATTACTAAATAGATGCTTATTGTAACGGTAAAATTACTCTGTAAGACACCATGTGGTTGCAGGCAAACTAAGACCTGAGGTAGGTACTGAAACATTTTTTTTTTTTTACCCAGAAGTATTTATTACTCATTTGACTACCAGTCAAATTTATAAGATACTCTTCATATATGTGAAATACGCCGCCCTGTAGTCCTCTACATAACGAAGCCGAAGCTCACGCAACTCCAACCGATATCGGCAGTTTCGTGCTCTGTAGCATGTATCCGACATTTTGGTTCCAAAATTGTCGGTAGGAAAAATTGGAATTTCTTTAAAAGCCATGTGCCCGAGAATTGGTGCCCAAGCTATTAGATGTGTTGTCTGATAGTCCGGTCAATTTAGACAATGGAAATAACAAAAATTCCGGGAAAGCTAAATTTTTGTAGAGACCTTGGGTTTAGCATTACAAATAAAGTGCCAAAAGTCCCCATCGATCCCATGTGCGCTAAAAAAGTTATTCGGGGTCAAAGGTCAAAATTTTAGGTTTTTTGGATTTTTCTCAAAAACGGTAAGTTTTATCGAAAAGTACCGCAGACCAAAGTTGTAGATCTCAAAATTCTCTATAAAAATGGTCCTTATGATTTTTTTCTCCAAGACCAAACCTTCCCAGATATTGCGTACTCTCAAAAGACAGCCAGTCATTTACAGAATCCCCTCTACTCGCGTGGCCTTGAATAACATCTGGCTATTCTAGTTCGTGTGGCATCGTTCACGTACCCAGAGGTGCCTAACCCACTAAGAGCAAAGGCGCACCCCCCTCATTTTCGTGGAAATCCCCCCCAAATAAAAAATACCCCTCAAAACAATCCCCCTAAAATCTTCGATGGCGCAGTCTGGAGCCATGACCCCTCCTAGGGGAGGAGGGCACCCCTGACGTACCTGCTTCTTTTAGAGTTAAACGTGCAGTTCGAGTGAATAAACGTATTTATCACAAGCATCTACTGTTGTTTGTTCTGATCAATATTTAAGAAAAATGTCACAATTTCGCTTTATTTGCAATAAACGTTTGACTGAAGGTGAAACTGTTGTGCTGGTCGGTTGTGGAATGCCAACTTTAATCGATGCAAGTCTCGGGAGGAGTTATAAGAATGCTAATTATTTAAGAAGTCAAAAGTCCGTTACAATTCGCGTGGATTGCAGAAAATCATACACCCCGGAAAAATTCAATCTCTGCAGCAACGTGAGGATAAAGAAGCTAGCACTTCAAAAGTAAGTCCTCCTCGTACTGTAGCGCGATTAAGTGAATTTGAATCCAGCTTTTGTTTTTAAAAACACTGCTTATTTTGTGGCTGTAAAGCGGATGAGGAGGCTGAGAAGAAGAAAACGCAGAATAATGAAAGAAAAAATCATAAAGCAGCGACTAAATCATACTCAAAAATAAAACGTGCAAGAGCAGCTTTTGACACACCTCAGAACGAACTTTAGCTAATTTTAAAAGGGATTCTTTGAATGTAAGTGTGGAAACTTTATAAATTTTTCTGCGATAATTCTGCGTTTTGTTCTTCTCAGCCTCTTCATCCGCTTCCTCGCCACAAAATAAGCAGTGTTTTTTACAACAAAAGCTGGATTCAGATTCACTTAATCCTGCTCTTGTTTGAGGTGGACCTACTTTTGAAGTACTGGCCATGCTCATTAGGGTGGATTGAAAAAAAAATCAAAATTTGCTAAACGCTAAGTAATAGCCCGGAAAAGTTGCCTTTTGTAGAGATATTTGGTTCAACAAAAGGATTTCGACCGCAAAAAATATCTTGAGGTGTCGCTCGCGCCTCGAAGTTGACCATAAATGCATAAAAACTGGAAAAAGTTATAATAATTTCATCAAATATCAAAATTTGAGAAATTTGATGTTATCGCTCTTAAGAGCAGGCTTTTTGTGCAGATTACACATTGCATAAGATCATTTTAATAATAAACTGTATTTTAAAGTTTCACACATGCGTTGAGTCTTGAAATTGACCAATATAGTCAGAATTGAATAACATCGTGTTGCTCCGTACTTAGAGAAAAAAATATTAGAAGTTATGATTTGTAAAAGTTTGCTTTCATATTAATTAATTGTTACATAGATACGAAAAAAAAAGTAATAAAAGCATTTCTTATCTAGTAAAAAAATGTTTAATTCTCCACTTAGCAGATAACTTTGGCTCAAAATGTCAAATTTACCTATGACAGAGAACAAAGGTTAAGTATAAAAATTTTAAAATAATGTGGCTTGCAACAGCCTACATCAGTCACCCTTTGAAAAAAAAGACGTTGCTAAAGAAATTTTAATGGGTTTTACAACATACCTCAAACTGTAACCACATTGATTACAATAAAACATAAGTTTGGCATGCGAGTTGAACTATTTTACTTCTCATAATTTTCAGTCTTGATTGAAATTGTGGCTTGATGGTATTGTGGCTTAATATTTCTAGATTCTAATCTGACTCGAATAAATTCATCCCTTTTGGTTACGCAGCAAACTGTACCTGACATTTATTTTTCTTATTTTACCTATCGTCTCACTGCATTAGTATGACATGTGAGGTTTTGAGTACCTGACACTTCTTTTTCTTATTTTACCTATCGTCTCGTTGCTTTAGTATGACGTGAAGTTTTGAAAACCATACTACTCAGTAGGTACGCCACCAAGCAATTTCTTTCAAAGTTTTATCGGAAGTCCCCTTTTTGAAAGAGGGAGCTGCCGAGTTTTATCAGTTCTGCTTATCGATTAGCTCATAGCAATCTCTCTGCTCTTCAAAATTTGAATCTGGAATTATACATGTTCATTGTCCATCTTCGAACTGATCGTCGTAATCCGTCTTGAAACAAGTTCTCTGATGATGGTCATCCGCAATGCCTGGTGTTATATTTTTTAGATTCTCAAAGTAACCAGTTTGCAGAACAAGAGCTGATGATCCAAACATAGTACGATGGCAAGTTTAAAAAATTCGATTGTATAGCGAAAATTTACAATTTCAGATTTCAACTTGAGTTCTTTGATAAGCAGAAGTGGGAAAACTCGGATCATCTTCTTAAAAAAGGAATATCAGATAAAACTTTAAAAGAAATGGTGCTTGAGGGCGTAACTACTGAATTATATGATTTCCCATACCCCACGTTATACTAAAGCAGTGAGACGATGCGTAAAATTAGACAAAGAAGCGTCAAACAGTTTGATGTCTAACAAAGAGAGATGGATTTCTTAGAGTCAGATTAGAATCCAGAAATCTTACTCACAATGTATCACTAAGGCCAAACATTGTTAGAAGTCAAGATAATAATGCGACTCGCCAGCCAAACTATGTTTTATTGTATGAACTGTGGTTACAGTTTGAAAGCTCAAAAAAACATTTAAAAGGGGGGTGTTTTGAGGGGTTTTTGTCTCAGTTTTTGGAGGGGGACTCTTGCTTCTTAGAGGGGGGACTCCGCGATATTGAGGGGTGCGCCCATGCCCTTAGTAGGTCCGGCCCCTTTGGGTACGTGAACGATGCCACACGGACTAGAATAGCCAGATGTTATTCAAGGCCATGCAAGTAGAGGGGATTCTGTAAATGACTGGCTGTTTTTTGAGAGTACGCAATATCTGGGAAGGTTTGGTCTTGGAGAAAAAAATCATAAAGACCTTTTTTTACAGAGAATTTCGAGGTCTATAACTTTGGTCTGCGGTACTTTTCGATAAAATTTACCGTTTTTGAGAAAAATCCAAAAAACCTAAAATTTTGATCTTTGACCCCGAATAACTTTTTTAGCGCACATGGGATCGATAGGGACTTTTGGCACCTTATTTGTAATAGTAAGCCCAAGGTCACTACAAAAATTTAGCTTTCCCGGAATTTTTGTTATTTGATCACTATTTTTATGTCTAAATTGACGGGCTATGATAGATGTTTGAATTTTGATTCAGTAAATGAAGAAGATTTATATTATGTAAATGGAAAACAAGTAAGTTGTGAAAAGGAGGTTCATTACAGTAAACATTTTTCAATACATTTTTGCTGAATTTGTAAACTAAGGTATCATTTTAGATTTACCTTAAGGGACATTTTACTCAACTTATCATCAATTTTTTTACAGCATAGTAACCACCGAATATTATAACGTAATTATATATACTAGAAACAGGGTTGGTTCCTATGACGGCTTGGAGCCAAAATGTCGGATAAGTCGACCTGTGATCCCGGTATAGGAGCGACTGAGTTGAAGGAGGAAAACAAACTGGTAGCTAATACAGAATTAGCACTAACCAGACGAGTGACCGAAGCAATGGTGCGGTACAGCTCGAATATTGAAGGCAAAGCAGGTATATTCAGTAAGTTACTCTTGATATAGTTGTATGAAAGTAGATAATCTAGGTGTTTTCCAAACTTTGTTAGTGCAATCAAGAAAGTCGGTCTTTCTCGAACAAGCCTGCTCTTGTGGGACTGAAGTAAAGGAAATGTAGTACACCTGGTGAAAATGTTAATGAAACACAGTTGGACCCCGATTTAACGGATTCATCAGGACTGAAAATTCTATTTGTTAAATCGGGGATATTTGAAAAAACGGGGTGTGAAAAAAAAACTTAAAAAATCGCTCTTACCTTATCTAAAACCCATAAAAAGCAACTGCGCAAAAATATCCATACTTAGAAAGTGTACACTTTTTATTCAGTATTCTCCGGCTCATTACACACTTGTTAATTTGAAATTTTAAACTACTTTGCATTAGATGTTTGACAATTTCCTTGATACTTGACTCGATAGAGTTATCTTTCGATTTTATGGGGAAAAGAAAAAACTGAGTCATTTGAAGCCTGCTGCATGAGATACGCTTTAACAGTTTCCGGACCATGTAAAGCATATGAAAGAGTAAGTTTTGATGGGCATGTTATTATTGCTTTCTGCAACAGAATCACTATTCGTTGGTGCCCCCTTCGGCCGTCCAAATTTGTTGATTCTAAGAAAAGTCTTTTTCTGCTTCGAACAATATGGATATAACATTTGGAAAACAATCGAATGTTTTCTAAGTCAAATTAACAGAAAAAAAAAAAAATAGACTGTTTAATCATTTGTTAATTCGGGGTTTATTATTCGGTAAATAGAGGTTTTTGCCTTCATATTAGTCGGGGAGAATGAAAAATTCGCTAAATCGCGAAATTCGTTAAATGGAGGTTCGTTAAATCGGGATCCGACTGTATTTATGAAGGGGGCTTCGAACCGGAGCTGAATTGAAAAAAAAAATGGGCTTTTTCTGTTCGATATATCCCCCCTCCCCCCGGAATGAAAAATGACATGGTAAACTCGCTACAGAACAGAGAAAAAAATAAAGTTTAATGCTGTATTCATTTTGGAGGATATTTATCTTAATGTCAAGACACGCTTAAATCCAAGAATCAATAAACATAAAACTCATTAAACATTTTGTTATTTCTCTCTCATTTAAATCATATTTAATGCGTTTTCTTACTTCTCTTAAATATCCATTATGTCTCTACCTAAATCATAAAGGTAAAATAATTTTCTTTTAAAAGACAATTTCGTCGCGGGAAAAGCGCATCGCGGGAAAATATCCTCCGAGCCTTGTTCTTAAGTGCAGGCAGTAGATCCGCGAAATCATAAAGATAACTAAATTTACTCAAAATTGAGTTATGCAGAAGCAAAGGTGGGGAGAAGCACTCAATTTGATTTACGAGCGATAAAGGTTCGGAAAGCAAGGACAAAAACGCCATTTGTGCGCAAGGTGGGTCACGTGAAGTAGGGTTGAGGTGGTGTGTCTAGACCTAGGGTGCTAGAAAATGAAGACAAGGATGACGCGAGTCATTCTTGTCCGCCATTGTTACAATTTGGAATCTGAATTGTTCTTTGACATACATTTCATACAGGGGCACCCCAATGGGAGGTCTTGTGACCTTCCAAAAAAGTCATTATTCGGCAAATTTTGCCAGACGATTAAACAAAATTATCATCATTCGGTGAAATTTTGAGTTTCATTCGATAAAATTATCAGTATTCGGCGAAATTTGGTGTTCCATTCGGCAAAAAAAATTTCGTTCGGCAAAATTTTCAGTTCCATTTGCCAAATTGAGAATTTCCGGCTTCCCAATAATTTATGTTCGATGCGCCCCTGATTTCCTAGTTTTCTCATTTCAGATGCCTGCGGCAATAATGTATTCGAGACAGAAGAGCAACAAGGAGAGGTTTTAGGATGTCACCCCCCCCCCCCCCCGAAAAAAAGAGCGCCTTTGATTTTAAGACTACTATTGTCCCAATCTCAATACTGCAGATTATATAGGGTGTTCCGTTTTAACCTGCAAAAAACCTCTATTTTAGCAACCGTTAATCTAAGATGTATACTTCTAGTTGCAAAAAAAACTCAAAATCAGATGAGGAATTAAGAGCCATTGTCTGTAAGAATCAGGCAGTTTAAGGCATTTGTGATTGTTGACATTTTTAATTTTTTTTATTTTCATATATGTTGTTCCTTATCACGAATGTAATGTAAATCCGAAATTTGAGCTTTCTCTGACTCACCGTTTTTGAGAAAACAATTTTTTTTGTTTAGGGGGCGTGGCACATTTTTGCTGGTTTTTCAAATTTGCAGATTTTAATGTGCTTGTTGCTTGAAGCGTCCTTATAATGACATGGATTTTTTAATTCCGTATTACTGATGTTCTTGTTAGATACTGTTACAGCTGTCAAATCGGTGACACTACGAGGGCGACGCCCACAAACTCCGTTTAAAAATGACCAAAAATGAATTTTTTTCTATATTCAAGGCCAATTTTCTCAATGCGCCTTCATGATAACACCAACATTTTTTGATCATTTTCTAGCCACACTTACATACATCAAAAATATGTATCAAAATCGGTGTCACTATAAGGGCGCCAGAAGATATTGGAACTTTTATTCGATAAATTTCACAAAAACACAAATATTTAAAATCTAACTACAACTGTCGCCCTCATAGGAGAGATCTGATACTACATTAGGTTGATAACCAACATGTTTGTCTAACATTTGCACAAAAAAAATCGGTGTCACTCCTATTATTTTTGGAAATATAATCGTTCGAAGTTAGTACGTTATGGCGTTTTTTTAAATATTTATTTATTTAATCTTTTCACCCCCAGATAGTTTTTTTGAACATATTTATTTTTAATTTAATACAAGGAAGTGTACCTTATAACATAAACAGCTTTGGGCAGCAAGAGAGTATTTTTCTTGAATAGAAAATGCCCGTTTTGATATAGGTACCAGGTGGATCTATTGTGCATAACATGTTTAGATTATCAATACTCGTCTTGTTTTTCCGGCCAAAACAAATTTATTTATTCCAATTGCTCTTGACATGCATTTGACCTAAACTTGCAAATGGTCAACTTCTACTATTTTTCTGGGACACCATGCTTTAATGCTACAAAATTAGCAGTTTTCAATAAAAGATGACCGTCTTTCTGAAATTGGTTGATTTGATTCTTAATGTTTTCTTCGTTTTGGTCTACGTTATCCTCAAATTCAGTTTCAGACAGTGGCGGATCCACGGGGGGGGGGCTAAGGGGGCTATAGCCCCCCCCATGAGGTCTGAACTTACACTAGATAAAATCGAAATTTCAGAGATTTTTAATACTGCAATATTGTTACATGTTTAAGTTTGTATTATATTTAAATAAATATAGAAGCACTATCAGTGGCGGATCCACGGGGGGGGGGCTAAAGGGGCTATAGTCCCCCCCCATGAGGTCTGAACTTACACTAGATAAAATCGAAATTTCAGAGATTTTTAATACTGCGATATTGTAACATGTTTAAGTTTGTATTATATTTAAATAAATATAGAAGCACTATATAGAGCGGCGTATACATGGGGGATGGGAGAGGGCATAAGGGACTGTAGCTTCTTCTCTCATTTCGTCAAAACTTACGACAGATTAAATTGTGATCTGCAATGGCACGGAACGGCTCAGAGGGAATAATTTCATTCTGCGATCGAGGTATTTTTTAATCTGAAAGTTAGCCGTAATATATTTTACATCATTCCAAGGCTAAGGGAGCTATAGCCCCCCCCCCTCCTCTCCCATAAGGTCAAAATTTACACTAGATAAAACCGAAATTTCGAAGATTTTAAATACGTCAATACTTCTGCGAATTACAAACATGCATTATATTTTATTAAATATGTACACTATATACGGTGGTTTATTAATGGCGAGTTTGGGGTGGGGGGGGGGTAGTAAGGGGACTGTGACCCCTTCTCCCATTTGGCTAAAACTTACAACAGATTACAATGCGATTTGTAATTTCATGGAAAGTCTTCGAGACAATAACTTTGTTCTGCTATCGAGGTTTTTAATCTGAAGTTATTACTTTCCAATTAACGCCGTCAGTGGCGAATCTATGAGGGGGGGGCAAGGGAGTATAGCCCCCCCCTACCTCCATGAGGTCAAAACTTATACTAGATAAAACTGAAATTTTATATTTTTTAATACTGCACTACTTATGGATATTTTATGTTTGTATTATATTAAATTAAATTTATACATTTCACTGGCAGATCTATGCGGGGGGGGGGGCTAAGGGGGTCTATAGTATCCCCTTGAGGTCAGAACTTACACTCGATAAAATTTCAGTTTTAGATATTTTTAATACTTTAATATTTTTACTAAGTTTGTAATATTTCATAAAATTTATACAGCTTCAATGGTGGATCTGTAGAGCAGTGGGGAGGGGGGGGGAGGTGCTAAGGATACTATAGCAACCCTTACCATTTGGTTAAAAATTACATTCATAGAAAATGAAATTTCAGCGATTTTCATTACTGCACCACTTTTGTAAACTTAAGCTAGGATTATGTTTACTAAATTCTCTTCCTGTCAACGGACACCACTGTTCTTTCTTTGAAGCCCGCGACATCCAGAATGAAAACCTGTCGTTCACTAATCCTTTTCAAAACGTTTAGGCAGTAAATTAAGCAAGTGTACTAAGCAAGCCGGAGAGGACGATACATAATGGCTACTGACAGGTATCATCAGGAGCAGGTATGGTGCATCCCTATTTCCGCGGAAACCGATAATAGAGTCCCTCCCACTGAATTAGGAATATGCAGTCGGACTAGAAAAAAAGCAATAGTTCCTTTCTGTAATGTTGAATTGCTGACCATGTGTCTCGTTAGGACTTATGTTTATTGTAAATGAACTCTTAATAGGCTGTTTCTGCCCAGAGACAACATTGAGTACTCCTCTTTTGAACAACCAGCAATAGCACAACGAAGTAGTAATGCTCATAATATGCTAAGGTTACTGATAAGGAAACACCAAGAGCGAAAATTTAGTTAAAATAATAAAAGGTGGAAAATTGTGGAAAAGTTTTTCTGGGACGCGGCATCGGTTGTCGCAGTATTGAACTGTTGTTTTAACGAATTGCTTGTATTAAAATTCATACTTGGATTCTTGGTTTTTTCACACTTGGAAGTTTTGTTAAGAAACAAATGTGGCGATTTTGTTGGACTGGCGCTTTAAAGGGCGGGCGCAAAATTGGTGTTTGACTTGATTTATTTCGCAATTGTTTTGATATTTTAAATATAAGTATTGTCGAGTGAATATGAAGCGTCGACTTACAGATTATTTTAGTAAAAGCAATACGCATATAACTGATGATTTCCAAGGACACGATGGAGTTAGTATCGATAAAATACCATCAGATTCCAAACAGCCGTGTTCTAATAATGGACTACTACAACGCATGCCGACTACATCTAACGTTGAGAATGTGAACAACTGTACAGCTGGATGTGAGACTTCTAAAGAACAAGTAAATATATTTTCTTTAAAATTCAGCTATATTTTAAATATGTTATAACATACCAACTGTATATTGATATACAAAAATAAAATTAAAATTATCGTTTAAAGCAAAAATAAGTAAAATAGTAATCATGATTGCTGGTACATGGGGGGGGGGGGGGTCATGTTAGCAGGAACCCCCTTTTTCAATGTAAAAAAAAGTGTGAGATTATGGAGTCTAAGACGTTTAACGAATTTCTGCATCCATAAGCTTGCACTTTTTTTTTTTTGCATTGAAAAATCTTTTTTTTTTTTTTTTTTTTACCCCAAAACATGGGCAAAAGATGAGGTGATTTCAAAGCAATCTGATAAAAATCAGGTGCCTTTGTTCAATTTTTAATTCATTTATTTATTTTTCACATGTTAAGTTTCAGCATTTTATACTGAGGGTTTTTTTTTTTTTTTTTTTTTGCAATACTACTATAGTTTTTTCTCTCTTCTACATTGGTACTCTCATAAGTTGAAAAAATAAAGGTGTGAATTTAGAATGTTTGCTAATGAATTAGACAAATTTTTTGAAATTTACTAAAACTTTGAAAAGGAATCTTATTTGTTCATATATTATTAAATAACTATCTTTTTGCATGAGAAAGATAGTTTCGTTTTCAGAAAATTGGTTTAACCATAAAAAATAATGAAAAATTACAGTGCTTAAATTTAAGATTTTTAAATTTTTTTTCTAGAGAATAATTCTTAAAATCGTGAGTGTTCGTAAATAGAGTTTCGTAAAATTGAGTGTCAACTGCATTTTAAATGCATTTAAACCGTTTTGAACATTCAAGATTTTTTGTATCAGGTAAATTATTTCTATTTGAATGTATTTTTAAGATAGGAATATGTATTATAATTTGTAGGGAATATATTAAATTACTTAACTTATAAATGTATTTTTTTTTTTAGAATCCTACTGATATAACATCTTTAACAAATTATCAATTATATGATATTGGATTAGCTGTTGGAAAGATTTTAGATGCCCTAGTGAAAATGACCAGCTTTTACCGCCTTAAAGGCGGTTTTTGGACAGGCGGCAAAAGACGGTCAATGCCGGCTTTGACCGTCTTTATCTCAGATGGTAACGACCGGCTTTAACCGTCTTAAGACCAAGACGGTAGAGACCGGCTTCAGCCGGCTAAGGCAATGAAAGCCGGCATTGACCAACTGTTACCGCCTGCCCAAAAACCGCCAGCTTACTATACTAATGACAAGGATAAAGCTTATGCAAATAACACAAAAGGTTACAGTTTAAATGCATCTCACAAAACAATTCCTATTTTACCCTGCCTAAGTATATGATTTTTACTATTGTATTTTAAGATTTGAAGAAGATGGATTCAAATGCAAAGCGGTTATATAATCCCAAATATAATAAAAAACAAGGTGGTGCTTAGGGTAATCTCATACAATACTGAGATTACATACAACATTGTGACATTTAGCAACAATAGATTAAAAAGCAACAACTAAATGCAAGCAGGACACTTAGTTCCCTCAATTGGGGGAAAATATACTTTAATTTTAAAAAGAATGTAAAAAAAAAATTATATTAAGTTTAAAGAATACAATAAATACAATTTCAAAGCAATCAGATTAATATTACTTTTATACCAATAATGAAAACACTAAAGAGTTTAGCTTGCTGTTGTAAGCCAACAGGATTGTGCAACAGTTATTTCAGGAACTTCTAACAACGGTCGGAAAAATATTAACAAGACAGATTTAGACACTGCTGGTCGGTTGGTCAGTCTTTGAATTTGCCTACAGAGCCGAGCTCTTTTACCCCAAAACTGAAGGAAGTAAATCTTTGTATAACGCAAAACGCCGAAGCTACATTGCATCCCCGCGAACGGGGCAGTAAGTTAGTGAGCATTTCTCACCGGAGGAGGGAGTCAAGCGCCCGAAGGGAGCAGCGAAGCTGCATCAGTACCAAGTCATTCTTAGGGATAGGGGAGCTTTTCTCCCCAGGGTTGCGTACGGAAGTCAGGCAGGAGCGCATATTCATCTGGGGGCACCAAGGGCAGTCGAGAGTTCTGGCGGGATGAGCCAATCCGCAGTTGGTGCAGAAGGGACCTTTTTCTTTATTGGGGCAGTCTTGCAGTCGGTGAGGGCCGGCGCAGAAGACGCACCTTTCCGTGATGTAGGTGTAGGAGCAGTGCCCCTACCTTTGGCAACGGAAACATTGGAGTGGGCCACGACGGGTATGCAACTTCTCCAGATGGGCGATGAAATCCCCAACTTTCATTCTTTTCGTAAAAAAATGTCCTCTTCTCTGCTTTCGAGTTTCCTGAGATGTACGCAGAAGATGGGGAGAGGGCCTTTCCGGTTGATGAATTGGAGTACGTGAATCACGTCTTGCTGAAGTTGCCAGAATGCAGATTTGATATCCTCCTGGCCAATGTCAGATGGGAGTCCTTTAACTACGACACGGGTTGGAGGGATATAGGCGATGGTTGGGGTGTGGAAGTCGATAGCATGATCTTTAGCGTAGTTCTCCACTTCAACTTGGCCATTTTCGGAAGAGGGGGTAATGATCCTCCTCCCTGATGAAAATCCTCTTCAGGGTTCTTTTTCTTGATTTCCTCGATAACGGTCTTAGGATTGGCAGCGTTGATAAGCACGACCGGTTTTCTTTTCTTTTGGCTAGAGGCGCCGCTCAGCTTTTGGTGAAGGATCTTGTTTTCCTCTTCCAAATGGGCGACCTTCTTGAGCAGGATCTCTGCCTCCTGGTGCTGCTGTAGTAATATTTTCTGGGTTATGCATGTGTCTGAACATGACTCTCTTCAGTAGTACCGCATCTCCTTTGGCGATTTCGTCGTAAGAAACTTTTTATCCTATTTCCTGCAGTTACGAGTTTTTGTTTTAAGTCCTTCAAAAATTGCATATCATGACTTGTTAACAGTCTCACCTATTCCTGACCATGCGATGCCTAAATCCTTGTATGTGGCTTCGAGTGTTGGGTAGTCTTCCATCTCATCGTCAGAGTATGCTGATGTAAACGAGCAATGGCTTTGCGAGTCATCATTCTTCGTCATGTCTTGGCTGGAATTACTGCCGGCGTGAAGGGGAAGGGACGCCGCGGTCACAGGGGAACTCCCGTTGGCCCCAAGCAGGGCCTTTTGGTTGTTCTGCCCCTTTGAGATTTTTCGTTTCGCCATCTCAGTAGAGCATGTCTTCCTCAGATCAATCCTGTCCTGAGTGTGTGTGTCGACTTCAAATGAATGGTGAGTAGACACTGCTGAGCACAGACCTTCTTTATGTACAATAGAGCTTGAAAATCCAAGGTAATTGGGGCTCATTCCACCTCGGGTTACCCGGAAAATTCCTTCAAATTAATTTTTTACCCTTTTCTGATGACGTAAGGAGTAGCCACTTTTACTTCCTTATAGAAAGAAAAGCAGTATTTTTGTCGTGAAAAATTATCACTGAAATTTCAACATAAATTTTGTTTTTAATTACCTCTAATTGAATTTGGGTTTTTTTCCACAAAGTCTGTATGTATGTTACCCGATGTATATACCCGAGCATATTGGTAGGCAACCAAACATATATTTTGACCGAATCCATTTCAATGAGTGTTGTCATAACGCTTGTATCTGTGTGCTTGTGAGCATATATATTTATAGACCGCAAACGTAACTGCACAGCATCAAATGTATCTGCGAACGGCGTGCGTCTATATTATTTAGCTATCATGCCTGTTTCCCATTGTAGAGATATGGGTGTGTAGAGATTGAATAAACACTAAAAAAATAACGATGTTCGATAACGATACAGTGAAAACAAGCCGTTCTGTGACTCACACAAGTTGGAAAGTCAAATCTCCATGCCGGCATGCCGTAGACACAACATTCTATTTTTGCGGAAGAAGTAGGAGTAGGTAATTACCTGAAGGAGTACGAATACTCGGGAGAGTGTGGATACATCACCGCAAATCTATAAATTTTAAATTTGTAAGGCTCTTCAACAAAATTGTTTCAAAGAAATGCTAATGATTTTCATGGAAAATAATTAAAATTTAAGTAAGAATATGTTTAAGTTTGAACACAAAATAAAATGTTGCAAAAGTTTTTATTTCTTTCGCCATCTTTTAACTCAAGAAAAACTTAAATGGCATCAGTTTATTTATTAACGAATTTGTTTGTTTACGTTTGCTCTTCATGGTTGCTCGGCTCGTTTGTAGACAACAAGCAGCCCTGTAAAGAGAGCTGTGAAAATCATACTGCACTAATAACATTTAAAAATTAAAACTAAATGTTTTTTTGATTTACCTTTGTCCTACAATAATTTACATTGTTTTAAAATATAAATAAAAGTGTTCAAATGCTAACAAGCCTCCGTTTGGTCTTGTAGCCCTTCACTGCACTATCATATTTGATGCATAATTTGTTTTCTCAATATTTTGTCTTTTTCTAAATGCTGTGTTAAATTAGGAACATGAATGCATGCCTAAAAATCATTATTTGAACCACATTAAGTGTAGTTGACATCGATAGTCAGTTAATTCTTCCTGTTGCACATGTTGACACATTTACAAATTTTTTAGCATTTAGAGTCTTACCTCTTTAATGGTTTCATAAACTGCTTATATGATTACATATCATAAACCTCTTCGATGAAATATATTACTTACTTTATAAATGCAGTGAGTGATTTCAATTTCAGGTATCGAAAATGTGATAACATCCCTTCTTTAGAAAATGCTTTAAAAAAAAAATCCTACCCAAAAGAAACTAGACAATCACAATCTGACACTTTTTTGTTTATTTTGGGGAAAAAAAGTAATTTTATTTTTTATCCATTACTTATAATTGGCATCTTATTAGTTTAAATAATGTTTTATTATTATGTTTGCAGAATAGTGAAAAAACAAAGAAGTTATACGAACAAAAATTTTAATCTTATCGCTATCAATATTCTGCACGTATAATATCATAAAAAGTATGCAAGTATGCAATCAAAGTTTAGTTGCCGTGTGCCTTTTGACAAGAATTTCAATATTTTGTCTGATTTGATGGTACCGAATGGAATTTTTTTTTTTGTATCATTAACCAAATTAGTATTGCTTGCTTGATCTTTCAAATTGTCATCGGTACTTAACTGTAGATTTTCCTCTTTGGTACAATGTGGCATTGAGCAATGACAGCCTTCACCAATTGGGGTGAAAGTTGATACCGGCTTTGATCAAGACAGTCAAAGGCTGTAAAGGTGATAGAACCATCTTGCCTGAAGCTAGTACTGCCTTTGACAGTCTTCAAGTTAGGTGGTCAAAGACGGTACCAGCTTCAAGCTGAAGGCAGTACCGGCTAGCAGCAAGACGGCTGAAGGCGGTACCGGCTAGCAGCAAGACGGCTGAAGGCGGTACCGGCTAGCAGCAAGACGGCTGAAGGCGGTACCGGCTAGCAGCAAGACGGCTGAAGGCGGTACCGGCTAGCAGCAAGACGGCTGAAGGCGGTACCGGCTTGCAGCAAGACGGCTGAAGGCGGTACCGGCTTTTTTCTAAGGTGGCAGAAGCCGGTCATTTTTACTAGGGTGACGATAAAAAGCTGAAATATTTAAATGAAACATGGAAGCCTCCGGTGAGTTATAGCTTTCCAACAAGAGCTGAAGGAAAGCAGAACCGTAAATTTAGACGAGAATGGTTGGAGCAGTACAATTGGCTTGCTTACAGTGAGCTTTCGTCTGGTGGATTTTGTAAAATGTGCGTTCTGTTTGCACCAACTGGAGCTGGAATTGGAAATCAGGTGAGAAATTCCATCAGTTCATAAGTGGCATTTTTCAGAATTGAATTGAATTTTTTTTTAATAGTGTCAATATTCTTTATAGGCAAAATAATAGTTTAAGCGCTCTTCTCGATATTTTTTTTCTGTTTTTTTTTTTTGGTTTATTTCTTAGATTCTTCCATTAAGTGGTGGTCAAAAGTTCTTTTCGGCTATTTCATTTATACTGACTGTCGTTATTAAGTACATTTGAAAAATAGAAAAATTCAAGATAAGAAAGACCGCGATCTTTTAAAAAACGGGAATCGCGCAACCCCGCGCCTTTAACTCAGCTTTAGGTTTTACCCAAATCTCATGACCCACTGAATACATTTCACGATGTCAATATCGATCAAGCTTCCATCATTCACAAGCCAAAGGAAGAAATAGACCAAAACAACCTCGTAGATAGAAAAATTATTATTAAAACAGTTCATTTAAATTAATTTTTAATTATTTTTGAAACATCAATGACAAAATATCTATGTTAACAGTTTTAACGTCGATGGCATCAATACATCATATTTTTTACATATGTTTAAGGCTTGTAAACTAAAAGTTATCATATTAGACAAGTAAATTCATAAGCTGTATTTATTCATAACAAATTTATTTTTTTAATTGTCTAAGCAAAGTCCATAAAAATAGGAAGAATGGTAATTTTAATGAATTATTGAAATTACCTCAATTCGAAATCAAGTAATACAAAGGAATAAGCAACTCATGCATACTGTTAAAAGATAAAACCTCGAATATCAACATAAATTAGTTTGAATTATTTCGAAAGACTTTTGCTTCTAATGTTCCACCCGGTTCTTAACACCTAAATTGGGATATTAATTGAGCGTCAAATTTTTTTTTTATATTGCAGTTTAATAAGATGTTTATTTATTTTCAGGTGCTTAAAACATTCGTTAAGGAGCCGTTGATTAAGTTTAAGAAAGCTACAGAAGAACTAAAATATCACCAAACTACCCAATACCATGAATTTTCTGTGGAAAAAGCCCTGCATTTTAAACAATCCATGGAGCCTATTCCTGGAAGTTCAGTAAGTCATGTTGGCCTCCTGATAGACGCTAGAAAAGCCTCTATAATAGAGCAAAATTTAAAACGCTTGAAGCCTATAGTAAAAACCGTACTGTTTTGTGCCCATAACAATCTGCCTTTGAGAGGTCATAGGGATGACGGCAATTTGAACAGCAGGGAAGAGCAAGAAAATGCATTAAGAGGAAACCAGGGTGTTTTCAAAAGTCTATTGGCTTTTAGAATTGATGCTGGTGATGAAGATTTGAAAACGCACCTTACCACTTGCAGAAAAAACAGTACACATATCAGCAAAACAATCCAAAACGACATAATCGAATGCATTGGCGATTATATCCGTTCGGAGATTACGAGTAGTATACAAAAAGCCAAATACTTCTCAATAATATGTGATGAAACCACAGATGAAAGTAAGAAGGAGCAGCTTACGTTTTGTGTGCGATATGTCGACATAGACAGTTTCACAACCAGGGAAGATTTCCTTGGATTCGTGGAACTCAAAGCGACAACTGGTTTATCGATTAAATCCGCAATAGACGAAGAACTGACAAAACTGAATTTGTCTTACAAATACCTCTGTGGACAAGGCTACGATGGAGCAAGCAACATGTCTGGGCCATTTAAGGGCGTTCAAGCTCTAATTTCCGAGCAGCAACCCCTCGCCATTTATACTCATTGTTTCAGCCATTCCCTGAATTTGTGCATCACAAAAAGCTGCCAAATTCCTGTTATAAGAAACGTAATGGGAACAGTTGAGACTGTCTCTGTGTTTCTCTCGGCTTCTGCGCACAGAACAAATGCATTAATCGATGTTGTAGAAAAGCAAGACTTTTCGGAAACTAAAAAAAAGAGATTGAAAGCACTTTGCCCTACACGGTGGGTAGAAAGGCATGACAGCCTAATAACATTTAAGGAACTACTTGTTCCTGTTGTGACTGTGCTGGAAAGTTTACATACAACTGCCTCTTCCGAAGCGTCAACAAAAGCATATATGTTAAATGCTTCAATAAAAAGGAGTGAATTTATTGTTGGCGTCGAAATATCAGTGTACTGTCTCAGTTTGACACTGAGGCTAAGTCAGCAGTTGCAAAGCCCGAAGCAGGATTTGTCTTCTGCATTAGCTAATGTGTCTCAAGTTTTGGACACTTTTCGGAGTGTAAGACAAAACGCAGAACTCGAATTTCAAACTATTTACAAAAACTGCCTTGAAATTGCTGAAGAATTGGATCTGGAGTTAGAAATACCCAGATCAGGAAAGCGTAAAAGTGCTCGAGACTGTACACCTCCAGAAAATCCAGAAGTTTATTTCAGACGAACAGTCTTTCTTCCTCTGATAGATCACTTCATTTCCGAGATTGATTGCAGATTTAGCAGAGATTTTCTTGGAGTGCTTCCCCTCGAAGGTCTAATTCCATCGAACTTGTCGAGGTATACTGACAAAAATATTATAACTGCTGCAGAAAAATACAGGAATTTTACAGATGAACTAGGAAGTTTGAGCTTGCTATTAGCAGAAATCAAGATGTGGAGGAATAAATGGCTGCCGATATGCGGTCCTCCTACAACAGCTATCGGGGCACTGAAAGAGCTAGACCCTTCGTTTTTCCCATCTATTGCTGTTCTTCTCCAAATTTTCGCAACAATCCCAGTAACGACTTCAACAGCTGAACGTAGTTTTTCTACCTTAAAAAGGATAAAAACCTATTTAAGAAGCACAATGGGAGAAGTACGGTTAAATGGACTTGCTCTAGCAAATGTGGCAAGAGATAGAGATGTATCTGTCGACAAAATAATTGAACTCTTCTGCAAAAGTAAGAAGAGGAGAATGTGCTTGGAAAACTGGGAACATGTCAAATAATGTTTAAAGTATTTTTTTTTTGTTTTAAACTAGAGTAACAAATTAAATCATTTTATTTTCTTACAACTAATGTGCCGACTGTGTTTTTGAAAAATTGTTTCATAATCATTTTAAAAAATAAACTCTTTTGACAATTTTTTAGTGTATTTCATGTTTTACAAGTTAAAAATAAACATATGCTTATTTTAAATAACAAATGTCGTAACATTCTCGTGAAAAGGATGCTGAACGATATTATACTGGACTTTTTTTTTTTTTTTTTAACAGACCTAAGTTAGCCCCCCCCTTGTCCAAGTTCTAGATCCGCCACTGGTCTGAATGTTCGCTTTCTTCAAATATTCTCATTTGATGTATTGAGAATGCATTCGTTTTTTTGTTTCTTCCATCGAAAAAAAGGGATAGGATTTGGTTCATAGTGCAATACTCTGAAGCAACGAACAGTTTTTTTCCCGTTACGAACTGCATTTCTCATCAAGTGTGTAACTTGACAGTGGTGTTGTTTTTTCCCAGTACTTTCACCAATCGTAAATTGTTCTTATAAATACTGCTTCTGCTTTGAAGTGAACTTGAACTGAACTCGTAAAGATAGGGCCCATCCAATTTCATTAAATTGAACTTGTGGCAATGCAGTGGTGTTTATTAGTTGAAAATTTGAAGCATTTATATAAGATGTTTGTAAGAGCTTATCTCTATACATCTTTCGTATAAAATCCATTTGCAAGTTGAAGTCAAATGTATGTCAAGAACAATTGTAATTAATAGATTTGTTTGTCCGAAAAAACAAGATGAGTATTGGTATGGTAATCTAGAAATATTATGCACAATATATCCGCCTGTACCTATCAAAACGGGCATTTTCTATTAAAGAAAAAGACGCTCTAACTGCCCAAAGCTATTTATGTTAAAAGATACACTTTTTTGTATTAAATTAAAAATAAATATGTTCAAAAAAAAACTATCTGGGGGTGAAAAGATTAAATAAATAAATATTTAAAAAAACGCCATAACGTACTAACTTCGAACGATTATATTTCCAAAAATAATAGGAGTGACACCGATTTTTTGTGTGCAAATGTTAGACAAACATGTTGGTTATCAACCCAATGTAGTACCAGATCTCTCCTATGAGGGCGACAGTTGTAGTTAGATTTTAAATATTTGTGTTTTTGTTAAATTTATCGAACAAAAGTTCCAATATCTTCTGGCGCCCTTATAGTGACACCGATTTTGATACATATTTTTGATGTATGTAAGTGTGGCTAGAAAATGATCTAAAAATGTTGGTGTCATCATGAAGGCGCTTAGAGAAAATTGACCTTGAATATGGAAAAAAATTCATTTTCGGTCATTTTTAAACGGAGTTTGTGGGCGCCGCCCTCGTAGTGTCACCGATTTGACAGCTGTAACAGTATCTAACAAGACCATATAGTAATATGGAATTAAAAAATCCATGTCATTATATGGGCGCTTCAAGCAACAAGCACATTAAAATCTGCAAATTTGGAAAACCAGCAAAAATGTGCCACGCCCCCTAAACAAAAAAAAAATTGTTTTCTCAAAAACGGTGAGTCAGACAAAGCTCAAATTTCGTATTTACATTACATTCATGACAAGGAACAACCTACGTAAAAATAAAGAAAATTAAAAATCCCAACAATCACAACCTGCCTGATCCTTACAGACAATGGCTCTTAAGACATTGTACGTTTGAAGTGAAAATAAAAAGAAGTCAAAAAATGCAAAATTTAACTTTTTACACGGGCCTCAGGTCTCCTAACTTTTATTTAGAGAAATAATCTCCATTGAAAACTATTACTGACACAAAAAGTTTGAAATTAGTTCAACCAATTTTCACCGAGATATGAAATGCAACTTTAAGTGACTTACACCACTTTTCACTCGCCGTCAACAACACCTTTTGGGGGAGAATATATAGCCGTTAACCAGTGTTTCAAACTATATGTGTGCATAGAGTGTGGTTTTTCAAATTGTTCGATGTTTTGTAGTGTCTTTTTGCATATCACGGCACAACATTTGCATTTATTTTTGAATAGCAATGAAAAATATAAATACTTTGTTTTCTACTTCGACAACCTGTTATTCTTCTAAAAGGGCGATAAGTTCCAATCTCATGTTCTGTATGGTCCCGTAAAACTTTGAACTGGAATATCTCCTTGAGTTTTGGTAGCAAAAATGTCAAGTTTTTTTTGTGTCAGTAATAGTTTTCAATGGAGAATTTTTCTCTAAATATTAGTTAGGAGACCTGGGGCCCGCATACAATGTTAAATTTTGTATTTTTTGACTAATTTTTATTTTTGCTTCAAACTTTCGCTATCTTAACTCTGCATCTTATTTTGAACATTTTTGAAATTGGAAGTATACATCTAGGACTAACGGTAGCGAAAATAAAGGTCTTGCAGGTTACAACGGAAAACCCTGTATACAGATTATATACAGGTTAGAACTGTTAAGGCCTAATTCCTCCTCCCTCGCAGATAAATTCTGAAAGTGGACTTGAGTTTTGAGTAAAGCGCTGAGACAAGGTCAAACAATAGGTGTACTTACATTGATTTCTTCCCTTCAACTTTTATTTAATGTGGCTACTATTGCCATCTCTTCTCGTTGCCGGATTTATCACACTGTAACGGATTCGGTGCGACTTCCACTTTCTTGAAATGAAGACACAGTTCTTGATAAAAACACAGGAAATTTATTTACACTATGTACAGGAAAGATCTTCAACAACTGCTAAATTATTCATCAGCAATTAAGCAATTATCACACAACACCGTAAACTCAACGTTTACACACGTATTTACTTCCAAATACGAAAACAACACAGCGAAATGCCTCGCTATAAACAGAGCAAAAATCTTCTCAGTTCGAAATATCAATCGAAACTAACTGTTTATCCATCGCTAACGGCTTAAATACACCGAAAAGAAATTTCTCAAATATTCCACACGCTTCTGTAAAGTAGTATACCGTTATCAAATTTTATCAATGAACAAAAAGGAAATAGGGGTCGTATACTTTAGCCATATGAAAAAGGGGTTGTATATTCATTACGGGAAACTATTTACAGGTTACGTTCCTACAATAATTACTATTTACAGGATTTGTAACAACACGCAAATGTAGGAACTGTGAGGAGACACGTTAATTGGGGATACAAAAATGCACATGATAAATGTTTTGCACACTGTAAGAGACTTAAACACTGTCTTACTGACTCACTGACATTGACTTATACACTTTACACAAGACTTACACACTAAATCGTCACAGATTAGTTTCGGTCAACGTTCTGGGATTTCAGAGATTTCCATCAATTTCCTGTGAAAATCAATAATTTTTGTTAAAAAACTTCCAGATTTGCTACAAGTTGCACGAATGCAGACTTCTGACTGTTGTGAAAAGTAAAGTTCCTAATGGGAGAGAATTGTAAGTATTGGCAGGCAGGCAGTACTTACCTGTAGTGTAAAAAAAAAAAAAAAATCCGAAACGTTACTGATTATTCCAGTGGAACGTTTCGGGGTTTCACACGTTTTCATTTATTTCCCCTTAAAACCAAGAATACTTGCAAAAACGTTTCCTGAATTGCAACAAGTTTCACGAATGCAGATTTTTCACCGCTGTGAAAAATATTTTTATCAACCAGTTTAAAGATTGACCAACCGTGTTAATTAAGTGTATCAACTTATTTCCAAATTCATGTCCAATCATGAGTGTATAAAGTGTAGTTTCTCAAATTGTTCGGGGTTTTGTAGTGTGTTTTCGCGTATTAGGTCATAACATTAGCATGAGTTTTTGAATCGCAATGACAAATATAAATACCTTGTTTTTTTTTTTTACTTTGACAACCTCTCATTCTTTTGAAATTGCGATGAATTCCAATCTCATCTTCTGTGCGGTATACACTCATTTGTTCTGCACCATAAACATACACTCACTCATTATCTTTACTCTTTATTATTATTATTTATTATTTATTACTAATAATAAAGCTCAAAGTGTCTCTGTCAGGATGACTGGATGTCTGGGACGCGCATAGCGCCTAGACCGTTCAGCCTTGAAAAAGACAGGCTGACTTATCCGACATTTTGGTTCCAAGACAGAATTGGATCCAACCTCGTTTCTAGTATTTATAAATACGTCATAATATTCGCTGGTTGCTAAGTCGTAAAATAATTGATGATAAGTTGAGTAAAATGTCACTTTAGGTAAATTTTGAAAGATAACTTCGTTTACAAATTCAGCTAAAATGTATCGGGAAATGTTTACGGTAATAAACCTCATTTTCATACCTTATTTGTTTTTAATTTGTATTAATTAAATTGTATTCATCCACAGAATAAAATAATCAAACATCAATCGGGTAACACACCTTAAGCTTGGACACCAGTTTTCTGCAATAAGGTTTCTGTACAAATATTTATTTTTTTCGCCCGACAATTTTAGAACCAAAATGTCGGATAAGTCAGCTAGTTTGTAGCATGGGGGTGTGCACCTCGAAGCGATTTTTCAAAAATTCGATTTTTTTTCTTTTTATATTTCAATTTTAAGAACATTTCCCGGAGCAAAATTATCATAAGATGGGCGAGTAAATTACGAAATTATCTGACGTTTAATGGGAGAGAGAATGAACATAGCCAATTGGCGATAAATTCATCATCCATTATTTGTAAATATACAGGTGAACCAAATGACCTTTTAATTTTCTACTACGGGCAAAGCCGTGCGGGTACCACTAGTAATATATGAAGATGTATAGCGTGAAGAAAATCATTGAGATAAAAGATCTGTTGCCATTTTTTTTTCTCGAATATGAACAGGTACAGTCATAGAAAAAAAAAAAACGAAACACTCAATCGTATTCAAAGACTATTGACACTAGAGACACGTGTAAGATGTTGTTGTTTCAGGAATAAAAAGTTCTACATAAATATGTTAAAAAATTGTTGTTAAGGGGTCGTCTTCATATTAAAACGAGCATCAACTTCAAATTTTTCAATGAGAACCCTCCTTTTTTATCACATATTTGTGATTAGCATCCTTTTTTAACTTCGTATACAGAATTTTGTTGAATTCGATCCAGCCGTTACTTCAGAATTCAGTTTTGAAAATTTCCTCTCGTAATGTTAAAACGTATTTTGATATTTTTGCTCATAAAACAAAAACTAGATTAGGCACGGCAAAGATTTGTTTTATATCAAAATATGAATTGACCCAATAATAAAAACATCATTTACAACACCAAAAATGTAAGTTTAATTTTTTTATGAATTATTATAATATTTTTAGAAAAAAATATGATCTGAAACCATATTAAATTTTAACAGAGAAACAATCTAGAAGAGTTCTTATGAGGGAATCCAAAATTTGAGCTCAAAATATTTAGTAGTTTTCGCGTTATGCTTAAAAATTTATTTTTTCCTACTTTAGGGGACCGTATACGTTTTTAAAACAGAAATTACGAAAGTTAGTTTCTTCGTAAAAAAAGAAAAAAAAATGTTCAACAAAATAAGCAAACCAATTATAAGGTGGTTTTCTTACATTAGAGTTACGTCTATGATTTTTTTAAATGTATAAATGTATTCGTTGTCTCTGCAGAAGAACAACACAATATTGCAACCGTCATTTTTTTTTTTTTTTTTGGGATATCGTTCAAACGTCAATGTGTAAACAATGCGAAACACTACTTCATTGTCTAATAAAAGAATATTTTATAGAACTTTTAAAATTTAAAGCTACACTTAAAATACATCTGTTTTTTTTTTTTTTTTTTGTTTTTCTTTCTGCGTTTAGCCATTGCCTTTTGAAAAATAAAAACTCAAAAAAATAAATAAATAAATAAATATAAATAAAAATAAATAAATAATTAGATAAATAAATAAATAAATAAATAAATAAATAAATAAATAAATTAACATGCACAACTTTTTCATTGAAATATACATTAAAACCTCATTGTCTTGCTAGTCATGTTGCAATATTCAGTTAGAATTAATGGCTCTTCCCGGTGATAATTTGCTAAAAGGAAAAACTATTGCTTTGTCTAAATCGGGAAAAAGCACAGGAAAAACAGCCGACAGCGTGAAATTTCCTCTTTAACAGTATCCAGATGGGTCAATAGGTAATATTTGCTCTTAAATAACTTTGCTCGTTTTTAGGAATTATTATTATTATTATTTTGTAAAGTGTAAAAAATAATTTTCATGTGTTAAGATCAAGGAGAGTAAACATCAGTCGCAGTAGTCGGCCGCGTGATTTGAGCCCGTATTCTGCACGAAAGTAGTAGTTGTGGCTAATTGTGATTTTTTTTTTCGTTTTGACTTCGTCAAAGATTTAACAAAACATTAATTTGGGTGTTAGATTAAGCTGAGTTTTTGTCTATTCTTAATTATAATTTAAATGCTATTTTTCTACTTACTTTCTCTGTTATTGTCCGTGCATATCATATTAAAATCATTCTCGCAAGACAAAGATAAAATTTCAAACTATTTTCTTCTTTTTTGAATATCACGGAAAAATATCGACAAAGAAAGAAAGTTATAATAAATTATTGTTATCAACTACTAGATGCCTATCTTATTAAATGCATGTTTTTCAGAATATCTGAATATTCGGCTACAACTTTATAACACTGCAGATAAATCTGTTTTCTGATCTAATTCGTTAAGCATACAACGGGTCACATTGATCCACTTCGCGGGCTGAATGTGGCACGCGGCTTTACTACGATGTAAGTTCGGTTTGGTTATCCCATTCGGTGACTGCTGTGGGTCCTAATAATAAGCACAACAGCCTTGAACGAGATTTGACCGAACAATAAAGCAGGTGTCATGTCATTGAAGCTGAGTGTGCTTAAAAACTGGTGGATGAAGAAAATTTATCTCACCAGTGAGATGCCCTAAACATACAGCAGATAAAATTACTTTACCTACCAGTTTATTCGCACTCTCAGCTTCATTGAGGTGACTTCTGCTTTCTGAACGATTACTTTCGATTCGTTTGCGAAATCCACAGCAGGGACGGAATTGTAGCTCTGGATAGATTAACTTCCCTGTCGGGTATGCGGCGTGTAGTAATGTTGCAGGTGCTACATTAACAGCAAGCCTAATGTCTGCTACTTTAGAATATGTCCGCTTGCAAGTATACAGTGAGCGAAACATAATCAAATAATGCTACTCTTTGTTTGCAAGTGCAAAGTTACAAAATCGGAGAAATGACAAGAAGTCTGATTTTGGTTCACCTTGGTTTAAGCTTTAGCTTAACTTTTGTCTTTTTAAACTTACGGGTCGGACAATCTCGAATCTCGTTGCTAGAAACAGTATTGGGTAAATTACTTTCCTAAATTGTTTTTAAGAGCCATTACATGTTTAACTAAAACCGCCGATTGTGTTATGCTTTTTTAACAATACCACGCATTATGATCTTTCGCATCAAATTTGGATTTGAAACAAATTCTCTTTTTTTGATTACAAAAAAGCTGCTAGAACAATTACTGTGTTTGTCCACTGTGTTAATTCAAATATCAAAATTTTTCCCAAATAAAGTTCGAATATCAACGGTTTGCTCATTAACGGGTATTTATGTTCTCCTGATTCTGTTTTATTTTTTAGATTGATACTTTGATCATTTTATGTATTTAGAGCAAATTTTCACGGAATAATTGCACCTTTCTTCGCTCAAGTCACCAACCTATTTAATGCTGCGTCTTCCCACGTTGTGCGGCATAATTTTTTATATTTTTGTGTGCGATGGCCCAAACTTCTGCCGATGTTCTGCGAAATTAAAAATGCACAATTCCAATTTACATCGAAAGACTTTCTATTCATTCCAAAATAAAACTGTAACATAGGTGCAATACATTTATCAAACATATTCACATCATAATTCTAGGTATAAGATTGGATATTTACACTTATATAAGGCTAATTTGCTGAATGATTATATAAGCAATCCAATAGGTTCATATTACAAGAGGCAAAAAGTTCCATTACTTTTAATTTGCTATCATTCGATTAATCAAACAACGATCTTTACGACGGACCAGCCAAACCCCATCCGTCTTCCTTAGGTTAATCCAGATGGACAAAAATCATTAAATATTTTAACTTTTTTTTTCAAAAAAAAAAAAAAAAAAATCCTGAATTGAACTGGATAATCTCCATCTTTTCTTTGTTTACATTCCATTAGTTGATAAGCCGTGACCTTGAAAGAAGCGTTTTCAATGTGGTGACGGCCCCTAAAACGTTTTTCGTTAATAACTCCTGTTCTACTGCACGGAATGCAGTGAAATTTCGTACCCTGGCTGTATTTTGCTGTCTTAACATAATTGTGTAGCAAAAAATAGGGGTTCCTATTTGAAAATCAAGAGTTTGTGCTCATTTTGCTTTGTATATGGTCCCTTATCAAAATTTGACCTACGTAGTTTTAAAGAAGACTTTAAACCAAGTCGGATGACACCTTTCTTTTCTTTCTAGCATGTATAATGGCCGAATAATTAAAAGTGTTTCGTTTTTTTTTTTTTCTATGACTGTGCAATTCATGTTTTTGTTTTGAGTCTTTTCCTGTAATCAGGGGATTTAAAAGTTTACTTTTTGGGGGGTTTTCCGCAATCTGCTTCAAAAATTCACTGACTTTTTTATTTGATTTGGTTCAGGCCTGAGTGTTGAACTCGCGTCACTTGACATAACTTTTATTTTCGAGGTGGACCGTGCAAAGCCGGGCGACGCAGCTAGTTACTAATAATAAAGCTGAAAGTCTCGCTCTGTCCGGAGGATATATGGATGTCTGGATCTCTGTGACGCTCATAGTGCCTAGACCGTTCGGCCGATTTTCATTAAATTTGGCACAAAGTTAGTTTGTAGCATGGGGGTGTGCACCTCGAAGCGATTTTTCGAAAATTCGATGTGATTCTTTTTCTATTCCAATTTTAAGAACAAAAATATCATAAGATGGACGAGTAAATTACGAAATTATCATAACGTGGAACCGTAATAAGGGTACAAGCCAATTGGCGAGAAAATTCACCACACATTATTTATAAATATACAGGCGAACCAAAAGACCTTTTAAATTTTCTATTATGGGCAAAGCCGTGCGGGTATCACTAGTCTTTAATACAATGGTAGTACGAAACCTGGTTTAGAATTGTTCGAAACTGAAATACAGATTTTTCGGCTGCACCAAAAGCTTTGGGAACCAAAAGGTTCTTCCCAAATATTTCGGCAATTGAAGTGTAAAGAATTTTTTCGTTACAATTACGTGACCCAAAGTCGACACAAATTCTTGCAGGTCATGGTGAATTTAAAAGTTATCTGTTTAAAATTAATTTTGCAAGTGATTAGGTTTGTTCTTACGATGAACAGGAAGCTGTAACCGTAGAACACATTTTATTGTTTTGTAAAAATTATTCAGGTCCAAGAAAAAATTAAAAGAAGTTCGTGAATCAGGTGAGTTGTCGACCACCTAGTTTGTCTACATTTGCTGAGAGCTTAAATAACCTGAAAAATTTTCGTAATTTTATTTGTCATTTAAATTTGGAAGCTCTGTATTTGTGTAGTTTGTAACTTTTTTGAACGTATGTGATTTCATTATGTAGTTTTCATATTATGCATGCTGATACCTCCTGGTTTGTCATTGTTTGGAAATAGCTTTGAAAACCGTAAAAAATTATTTTCACAAATTCGTTTGTTACTTAAGTTTGTATACTGTAAATTTCTCCATTTGTCATTTTCTTAGCTATTTTTGTTTTTACAATGCTGCAAACATATATATGTGCTGTTTACCCCTTGCATCTGTAAGCCTCGTGATATACAGTATGGTGTAGCATGAGAAATTATTTTATGAATCCTTTAAACAAAAAACAAACAAAAAAAAAAAGCCTTGGCTTAGGGGCAAAAACTCACTGCTAAAACAATAACCTTAAAACAATCAACAAAATGAATAAACGAAAAATGTTTCTTTTCTTGATTTGGGAGGTTAGAGAAATTTTATTATTAAATGGACGATATTATATTTTGCAAGAATTTATGCGAAGTTCTTAAGGTTATAGTCTCTAGTTCAAATGTTTTATAAAAAATGCTTTTTTTAAATGCTTTTAATGCATATTCAAATAAAATACATAATAATATTCTCCGCGAATAATGGGCGAGAAAAATTACACTAACATTCCGCCAAAATATTTCAACTATTCTAATTCCTTTTATCGATGCCATTACAAAGCACAATAGACAGCTAAGACGATAATGGGGTCGTTTCCAAAATTTTAAAAGTATTTTTTTCGGAACGAGCGTGCTTAAAAAACATAAAATCTGACCATTTTTAAATAATTTCTTTAAGTTTAATATTTTTAAAAAAATACTTAAATCGGTGCTCTTTTATCGTTTAACGCTTCTGCGGATGACATCACAAATGATGAAATGCCATTCAGTGTTGCCATTCACGGTCCAAAATATTTAATTCGCATCTTTACTCACGTGTATTGGCAACGATGTGGTTGATAGCAAGCGTAAAGCGCAATTTTAATTCGCTGCTTGATAATCATAACGTGGAAACGTAGTAGAAAGACGCGGCAAAATACATCATTTGTCACGTCATCAAGACCACACCTTGCTTTTGAAAAATCGGACATTTAAAAAAAGTAATTAAAAAAAAACCCGTTGGGAATTAAAAGTATTTTCTGGGTCCATGTTATTTTTTTTTACTCATTCCATCCATTTTAATGACTAAAAGTAGTACTTTTGACTGAAGGAAACCAACCCATTAAATTAAATAATGCAAAGAAATATAAAACATTGCAGATGATAAAAAATTGAATAATAATAAATATGAAGCAGAGCGGACAATTAATTTGAATAACAGTAACACTCGCTCTCAGTTGCTTGCGAATATTAAGCACAATAAGAATTTTTTTCATTGTTGGAAATTTTGTTCACGAAAGTTCTCACGCGTAAATTGCACATTTGAGTGTCATTGTATATAAAGTATTAGCGTACTAGGCTGCAAGGATTTAAAAGCGAGGTTTCTAGAAAAGCTGTTATCAACCACTCTCTGACGCTACTCCCATCCATGCTAGTAGAGGGAAAAGGCCGGTTCTGCGCCAGGAGGCGCAATGCGCAATATTGCGCCTCACACTTCCTCCCCACCCCCTAACGATCTTCCTCCTAACACTTCCTCCCACCCCCTGACGATTGCGCCTCGAACTTGAAGAAGGTTACGGGGGTTTTTTCCCGCGTTTTTGAATATTTTCGCGCCTTTTTTTGGACTTTGTCGTTTTTCTAGTCATAGAAGACTAGGAGGTTTTTCACTTTTTGAATGGCAACGTCAAAGTTTTTGGTTGTTATGACAACCAGAGTTTTTTAGTTTTCAGTTGGCAACACTTATTGCTATGTTTTAACTTTTGGATGGCAACTTTTAAGAACGTTCGTGGCGCCATCTATTGAGAGGTTGATTTTTTTTATTTCCGGACTTTTGAATATTTCTGCGAATTTAATTATTTTTATTTTTACAGAATGTGGCGGCCGAGAATCGAACACCCAAACTTTGAGTTAGCAAAAACGTATGCTAACCACTATGCTATATTTTTCATTACTCTTTCAGTCTTAATGTGAATCTGTACCATGACAACGAATATTACAATTAAATTAATTTTAAAACCATCAGTTAATTTACTCTTTAGTACTAATCATGGCATATCATTAACTGAATTTCAGCTCATAATTGAAACTATCATCATTATTATTATTTTTCATAATTACAAAGTTTTCACTTAAGTAAAGATTTATTTAAATACAACCCATTCGAGATTTTAGATTTATTTCAATGCTTTGTGGACTGGAAATATATTTTAAACTTTGATTTTCTTTTTCATGCATTTCAAACTTTATCCTTTTTATTTTTTCTAACTTGTTAAATTTTCTTAACTAATTTCTTTTTTCTTTGTCAAATTTACAAATAATTTTTCTAACTTGTAAAAATTTCGAAGAAATAATTTTCTTAACTAATTTTTTTTTGACTTTCATACAACAAAATATTTTTTCTTACTTGTTAAATTTTCGAAGAAATAATTAACTTAAATATTCTTTCACACATTTTGAACTTTAACGTTTTTTCCTGTCATTTAGCACTTTGATTTTTTTTTTCACTATTTTAGCGTTTTTCAATTATTTTCAGTCTTTAACTATTTTCTTAACTTTTTAGTCTTTAACTAATTTCAAGCATTTCAGACTTAGATTATTTTTTCGTGATTTCGATTTTTTTTTTAGTATATTTTAGAGTTTGATCATTTTCTCGCTTGTTTTTACTTTATCGTTTTTTTTCCGATATTTTTAAACTTAGAAATTTTTCACAAGTAGTGACTGGAATTGAAACCTCAAATTTTTCAAAACGTTATCATGTCTTCAATTTTTGCAATCATGTCAAACTTGCAATCAATTTACTCTTAGTAGTAATTAACACTTATCATTAACAAATTTTTACGGATTTTAAAAAATCAACTTAATTAATTTTTTCCAGTAAGCAAATTTCGCACTCAAGTTACATTCCAACACTGCATATACGTTTCAAGAGTTTCATTGAATTTATCACATTCCATTTAATTAACTCTAATAATTACTTTTTCATTAATACTTAACTTAATCATTTTATCATACATTTATTCCAGTTACAAAATTATGCTTAAAAGTTATTTATTTTTCTTAGCACAAGAGATTTTAACATGTTCCTACTAAAATGCTTTTCACTCTAGTTTGAGTTTACTAAAATAGCAACTCATTTACGATTTAGATTCATTTAATCGTCTTTGATTCTTTTTTCATTGTTAATATTTTAAATTATCACATACGTTATTATTTTTATACATTTATCCATTTAATTTTCCAAAATCTACAATTAGTCTTTATCCTTTTCGAACGATACATTCAAATGGACAGCTATACGTTAAATTAAGAAACTTAATCTAAATTTTGACAAATTAAGTTATAGCTAAATACTGACTAAAATTAATGATATCGATTTTGTTAAAGAAATTAGTTGTTAAAGTAAAATATTATTGGGAAAATGAAATAGCCAAAGTGATTCTAATTCATGAAGGTTGAAAATTTTGTTTTATTCTAACAAGAGTGCTTGTATGAAAAAAAAAAAAAAAAATAATAATAAAGTAAAACACTATGCGATAAAATGATTAAGTTAAATACTAATCAAAAAAATAATTAATAGAGTTGATTAAATAAAATGTGATAAATTAAATGAAACTCTTGAAAAGCATATAAAGTGATGAAATGTAACTTGAGTGCGAAATTTGCTTACTGGAAAAAAATTAAATAAGTTGATTTTTAAAATCCATGAAAATTTCTTAATGATAAGTGTTTATTAATGCTAAGAGTAAATTGATTCCAAGTTTTGAAATGAATTTCAGTAGAAGTTATTTTTCGGTAAGTCTATTTTTAAAATTTGCTGACATGAAGTTTTGATACTCGACTTATAATTTTAACATTTCTTGGGTTCTTCATTGATGTTTAACATTTTTGTGTTATGTGTTTTATTTTACCGTAGGTAAAAATAATTAAATAAAAGTGAAATTTATAAATTGTAATGAAAATTCTGTTAATGAAATTGGTTGGTTGTAAAGTAATATTTTGGAAAAGCTGTAATGAATGATAAATAGTAAAACGCAGTAAGTAAAATAGTAAAGTATGGTAAAGTAAAATAAAATAGTCAGAGGGGATTTAATTCATGAAAGTTGAAAATTTTGTTTTATTCCATCAAGAGTGTTTGCATGAAAAAAAATAAAGAAAGGAAAATATGATTAACTTAAATATCGATGATAAAAAAATAATTATTAGAGTTAATTAAATGAAATGCGATAAATTAAGTGAAACTCATGAAAAGCATATGTAGTGATAAAATATAACTTGAGTGGGAAATTTGGTTACAGTAAAAAATTATTTAAGAAGATAATTTTTTAAAATTCATGAAAATATTTGATAGTGATAAGTGTTAATTAATACGAAGAGTAAATTGATTGTAGATTTTGGAAAATTAAATGGATAAATGTATAAAAATAATAACGTATGTGATAATTTAAAATATTAACAATGAAAAAAGAATCAAAGACGATTAAATGAATCTAAATCGTAAATGAGTTGCTATTTTAGTAAACTCAAACTAGAGTGAAAAGCATTTTAGTAGGAACATGTTAAAATCTCTTGTGCTAAGAAAAATAAATAACTTTTAAGCATAATTTTGTAACTGGAATAAATGTATGATAAAATGATTAAGTTAAGTATTAATGAAAAAGTAATTATTAGAGTTAATTAAATGGAATGTGATAAATTCAATGAAACTCTTGAAACGTATATGCAGTGTTGGAATGTAACTTGAGTGCGAAATTTGCTTACTGGAAAAAATTAATTAAGTTGATTTTTTAAAATCCGTAAAAATTTGTTAATGATAAGTGTTAATTACTACTAAGAGTAAATTGATTGCAAGTTTGACATGATTGCAAAAATTGAAGACATGATAACGTTTTGAAAAATTTGAGGTTTCAATTCCAGTCACTACTTGTGAAAAATTTCTAAGTTTAAAAATATCGGAAAAAAAACGATAAAGTAAAAACAAGCGAGAAAATGATCAAACTCTAAAATATACTAAAAAAAAAAATCGAAATCACGAAAAAATAATCTAAGTCTGAAATGCTTGAAATTAGTTAAAGACTAAAAAGTTAAGAAAATAGTTAAAGACTGAAAATAATTGAAAAACGCTAAAATAGTGAAAAAAAAAATCAAAGTGCTAAATGACAGGAAAAAACGTTAAAGTTCAAAATGTGTGAAAGAATATTTAACTTAATTATTTCTTCGAAAATTTAACAAGTAAGAAAAAATATTTTGTTGTATGAAAGTCAAAAAAAAATTAGTTAAGAAAATTATTTCTTCGAAATTTTTACAAGTTAGAAAAATTATTTGTAAATTTGACAAAGAAAAAAGAAATTAGTTAAGAAAATTTAACAAGTTAGAAAAAATAAAAAGGATAAAGTTTGAAATGCATGAAAAAGAAAATCAAAGTTTAAAATATATTTCAAGTCCACAAAGCATTGAAATAAATCTAAAATCTCGAATGGGTTGTATTTAAATAAATCTTTACTTAAGTGAAAACTTTGTAATTATGAAAAATAATAATAATGATGATAGTTTCAATTATGAGCTGAAATTCAGTTAATGATATGCCATGATTAGTACTAAAGAGTAAATTAACTGATGGTTTTAAAATTAATTTAATTGTAATATTCGTTGTCATGGTACAGATTCACATTAAGACTGAAAGAGTAATGAAAAATATAGCATAGTGGTTAGCATACGTTTTTGCTAACTCAAAGTTTGGGTGTTCGATTCTCGGCCGCCACATTCTGTAAAAATAAAAATAATTAAATTCGCAGAAATATTCAAAAGTCCGGAAATAAAAAAAATCAACCTCTCAATAGATGGCGCCACGAACGTTCTTAAAAGTTGCCATCCAAAAGTTAAAACCACGGAGTAGGAAGAAGGAGAGAAATGTCCTACGGGATTGCTAGTGTAAAAGTGGCAACGTTTGTTCACTATTTCCAGAGGGCGCTGTATGTGCACCGCTCCCGACAATCGCAGCAGATCAATGTAAATGATGCTAAGTTTCTCATTTTTTTAGAGGCAGCTATTAAAGCAAAAAAAGAAAAAAACTACTGGAAATTGGTTGTAATAAGGGGACAATATAGTGGACGATGTACGGCTTTCGTCCACAGGAAGTTAGCGCAGTATTTTGATGGAAAAATTTATTTTATTTTTCATCACCAACTTGCCGAATTCGTCTGCTATTAATATTGCGCTGTGCGATGTTTTATTTTTTACGAGTTGGAATGTTTCTATTCCTGTAAATAATTGACGAAATGAGAATGTAGTAGAATTAAATACGTAAATCCTTTTTATAATTAGTTGTAAATTTCGTGACATGTTTCGAGAACTAATTAAAGCGAAATAATTTTTTGCTTTCACGACCTTCAACAGATAAAAATAAATGTTAATGTTCTATTCACTTAACTTCAAGCTGATATTAATTATAATAATTTTATTCACGTGTTTACTCACTGCTTAAACAGATTGCCTTTTTTTCGACAACCAAATGGAAAAAAAATCGAGAAACCTTATTCATTCAAAAAAATTATACCTTGGAACGCTTTTTTGAGATAGTTTGTGGTGTTTTGTGTTGAAAATAATCATGTGTATTTTTTAAATGAAAAAGGTTTCCCGATTTTTTTCCGATTTGGTTGTAGAAAAAAATGCAATAATAATAAAAAAATAATGATAACAGTTCTGTTTAAGCAGTGAGTAAACACGTGAACAAAATTATTACAATCAATATCAGCTTGAAGTCAAGTGAATAGAACATTAACATTTATTTTTTTTCTGTTAAAGGTCGTGAAAGCAAAAAATTGTTTCCCTTTAATTAGTTCTCGTAGCATGTCACGAAATTTACAACTAATTAAAAAAAGTATTTACGTAATTAATTCTACTATATTCTCATTTCGTCAATTATTTTCAGGAATAGAAACATTCACACTCGTAAAAAATAAAACATCGCACAGCGCAATATTAATAGCAGACGAATTCGGCAAGTTGGTGATGAAAAATAAAATAAATTTTTCCATCAAAATACTGCGCTAACTTCCTGTAGACGAAAGCCGTACATCGTCCACTATATTGGCCCCTTATTACAACCACTTTCCAGCAGTTTTTTCTTTATTTTGCTTTAATAGCTGCCTCTAAAAAAATGAGAAACTTAGCATCATTTACATTGATCTGCTGCGATTGACGGGAGCGGTGCACATACAGCGCCCTCTGGAAAAAGTGAACAAACGTTGCCACTTCTCCATAGTAAAGATTTATCTCCTTCCCTTTAATCTCCCTGGTTAAAACATAGCAATAAGTGTTGCCAACTGAAAACTAAAAAACTCTGGTTGTCATAACAACCAAAAACTTTGACGTTGCCATTCAAAAAGTGAAAAACCTCCTAGTCTTCTATGACTAGAAAAACGACAAAGTCCAAAAAAAGGCGCGAAAATATTCAAAAACGCGGGAAAAACCCCCGTAACCTTCTTCAAGTTCGAGGCGCAATCGTCAGGGGGTGGGAGGAAGTGTTAGGAGGAAGATCGTTAGGGGGTGGGGAGGAAGTGGGAGGCGCAATATTGCGCAGAACCGGCCTTTTCCCTCTACTCATGCTTGCGAGAAACAAATCATTCTAGATTTGACAAGAATGATTCTTGTTCTTTTTCAAGAATTTTATACTTAATTAATTGCTCATCTTCATGTAAAGAAGAACCTATCTTTTGTAATCAACCGATAAGGAGTTTAGTTTCAACTTCTCTTTTTGTTTTTAAAAAGTTCTTCCAGTTTTACTCCCACCGAAGAAAAGATGTAACATTTCAGGAATTTCTAGCATTTTGACTCTTGGATTCGTAAGTTCACTTTTAAATAAAGCGACTGAAACTACCAGTACAATTTTTAACTGGATTTAAATAAATAACTAAACCCGGATGAATCACCGTATAATATATAATGCGTTAAGGCTCTTCAAGAGATCGCACGCTTAATAATTGCAGTGGGCGATGCGGTAAAAGAGTTAGATTCGAATAACGAGGTTTTTTTTAAGCTCTTATTAAGGCCTCTATTCAAGGGGAGATGGCTTATTCGACATTTTGGTACCAAAATAAGCAGACGATAAAATTAGTATTTATACAAAAGCCTCGTTTCAAAAAACTGGTGATCAAGAAAAGATGTAGCATTTCAGGAATTTCTTGCATTTTGACTCAAAGATTCGTCAGTTCACCAATAAATAAATAAATAGAGATTGAAACTACCGGTACGATTTTTAAATGGATTTAAATAAATAACTAAAACCGTATGACTCGGCAAATCGATTCATATTCTTCAAATTCGCTTCAAGAGTTCGCACACTTAATAATTGCAGTGAGCGTTGCGGTTGAAAAATCGGATTCGAACAATGACTCTTATACATCTTACTACCAAACGACACGACCTGGAGGGTCACGGATCTGGACGAAATTCTGGATTCAGCATAATTCCCACTAAATATGAGTTAGGTAAAGCGGTTTGACTGCATAGGCCCTAGTTCGGTCGTGATGGGGGTCCACATTTTCTGGTTTGGCTCAAGAAGGTTTTCCTTTGAAATAAGCCTTTTTTTTTCACTCTTTTCTTGATATTGCACTGCAGAATCGGCCAACTAAATGCATTCAGAATATAGAGTAAATTTCACTGCCCCTACGTTATACTAACAAGAAACGCGACAGATGTTAGGAGAGCAAATACTGTGCCAAAGTTTCAAATTCCGCAAAAAAATCTTCATATTACAGTTTCGGAGCCAAACAAGCAAATTTAGACCCTCCTTAATGCCGAACTAGAACCTATGCACTCAAACTATTTTACCTGAGCTCATATCTAGTACGAATTGACCTAAATCCGGAAGTTTATCGTGACCTTCAAGTTTTTGCCATCTGAACCACACTGATTTGTAGGACTCTAGAGAATTGCAATGGCGTTTTCATTGGAATTAGAAACTTTGGGACAATATCTACCCTTCCAAGGTATTCGGCGTCTTTAGTCAGTACAAAGGAAAAGGCAGGGGGGGGGGGCATTTACTCCGTGTTGTGAATCCATTTAATTGGCTCATACTGCAATGCAAATGCCAGAAAAGGGTAAAAAAAGTTTAATTTCAATGAAAAAACGGTTGCTTTTCTAGATTCAAATAAAAACTTTGGACTCTAGTTGCAGCAGAACTGGGGCCTATGCACTCAAACCGCTTTACCTGGGTTCATATCTAGTGGGAATCAACCTAAATCCAGAATTTCGTCCAGATCTGTGACCCTCAAGTTCGGGCCGTTTGGTAGTAAGATAAGAGATGTGGAAGTGAGTGTGTTTGTTTCATTTTCCCACCTTAACGAGTTATTGAAAGAAATTTTGGAACTTACACGTTGTCATGGGTGCGGAATAGAAAAAAGGATACCTTATGTAGAGAAGAAGAATTCGAAGATTTCTAGCCTAATTTTAAAGGAAATCATAAATTCGAGAGTATCTCATTGGAATAAGTTAATATTTTTCCAATTTTTGCTGCATGTTTAAGCCCTTAAAATTCTGCACCAGGTGAATTTTACCCGAATTTAGAGGATTAATTAAAACACCCCTAATTCCTCATTTAAACTTGTTTTCAAATTCTGAAACAAAGTTGATCTTTATTTTTAAAGACATATTGAGAAGCGTTTTTGGCAAGATAAGTAGTCATTTTGTCTACCTATTAAAATGGATTGTTTGCTGAAAGCAGATGCATTAATATTCTTTTAGAATTAAATCCATGAGTCTAGTACAGTCATTGACAAAAAAAAAGAAGAAGAAGAAACACTTTTAACTATACGGCTGTTATACGTGATAGGGAAAGAAGGGAAAAAGTCATTCGACATGGGTTAAAGTCTTCTTTAAAACAACGTAAACTGAATTTTGATAAGGGACCATATGCAGAGTAAAATAAACCCAAACTGTACATTTTATGATATGAACCCCTAATTTTTGCTGCATAAATGAGATCCTGAGACTGAAAAGCAATTATGGTACAAATTTTCGCTGCATTCCGACTAGTAGAACAAAAGATATTAGGAAAAATCATGTTACGAACCACCACCGGATTTAAAATTGTTCGTTCAAGCTCAAAGGTTAGCGATCAAAACAATCAAATTTACTAAATTCCATTTTTTTAGAGGAAATAACTTAAGCTCTCCATTATAATATATTAGCTTAAAGTTATTAACTGATGATTTTGAGGGTTAGTTAGAGATATCTATCTTTACCCAACCTGGGAAAACATAACATTACGGTTATAAATTTAAAGAAAAAAAAAACTTCAATATTTTAGCATTTTGCATACCAGACATAGTATTTTGCTTAAAACTTATTGTTGAAATTGCAATTACCTCCATCGCAGTCAGAATGTACCTTTTAGAGGGAATTCAAAAAGTCCTTGCATGTATATAAATTATTGTGTTAGGATCGGCAATAATGTTAAATCCAAGACCTTTGGAGGAGGTCGTGGGCCCCAAATCTTTGACACTTCCACTACGGTTTGTTCCTTCTTGTAAACTTCTCCATAAGAAATCTAGAGGGCTCTTTACTGTTGTATCTGGCTCACTTGTTTAGTTTTTTCAAGAAACAGAAGCAGCTGTCCTAAGTTTATCTGCAATAGGAATTTCTGCACTGTTTTAAAAAAAAATCCTGATATTTTACGGTAATAGTTACTCGCATCCATGTTCGCAGTAACTTTTACTGTAAAATCCTACTGAACTGTAAAATTTTACAGTAGAATAAACGACAGTCAAAAAGCGCAAAATGCGATGCAGCAGGTTCGAACTCGGACCATAGGCAGGCGACTCTGCTGATCACCATGCTAGTCGGAACACATGGGTGAGTTAAAACACTGTGTAATCTACTTCGTACTTTCAGTCACGTGGTGTATCAATTGGCGCTGCAATCGTTAATTTTTGCTGGTACATTATACTGTAATTTTGGAACTGATGTGATATACCCCACCCTTGGCGACTTTTTCCTGTTGGCGCCAAGAAAGCGTCGCCAAGAAAACGATGTATGACGACATACGTCATACATCGTTCTTAGCGATGCTTTTTTAGCGCCAACAGGAAAAAATCAGATAAAAAAACATGATCAAAGCACTTCAGAACACAATATATATAAAAACAACATAAAAGCACAACAAAAAATATCACGAATATATGCTTCAAAAATGTACAGGGCCGGGGTTTTTTGTAAACATATTAAAATACAATGAAATAAATTATTGTATTAATTACAAGTCGAAATTAATGCATTAATTTTTTTTCATCATTTCTCCGGGATACGAGCCCTCGGTCTCATAGTACTTTCGTAATGAGACCTCGGCTCGCCGGCCCTGCCTCGGTCTCATTACGAAAGTACTATGAGACCTCGGGCTCGCCAGGACCTCGCTGTCGCTCGGTCCGTTATCCCTCCGACTGTTAATATACATTACAGTCGGAGTATGGTCACAATTATGTATATTTATGTATATTATGCATATTCATGTGTATGTACACCCAAGGGTGGCTCCTTCCGTTCAGTGTACAATAATGACAGTTTTAAGTGTGAAATATGCACCATTATTGTGCAGATTTATTAATAAAATTCAGCATTTTTAAGAGTACAACCGAAAGAACTTTCAATTGTTAACTTAAAATTCAGTACCTAAAGGAGGCACGTTAATGTCTAAATAATTCGTGGCATCGATAAGGATTAACTTTTAGAACAAAATAACCAAACTATTTTTGTAAAATTAATTAACATACAGTAAAAATAAAGTTAAAAGCTACAAGAACCCCTCAAGGATTTGTAAAAAACAAAGAATTTCCGAAGTGAGAATTTTTATGTGAATTCTAAAATAAAGAACTTACCTTTTTATGGTATAAATCCTCACACTCAGTCCAAAACAAAACATCATCTGACAATGGCGCGTTATAGATACACACCACGTTGGAGTTAACTTTTAATTAACCTTCAAGTTTGAAGAAACTGGCATTTTCTAATGTTTTTACTTCAAAACACAACTACTGAATCTAAACTAACACAAAATAAGCATTCCTGTAAGGTATATTGCACAAAACAACACGTATCTCTCCTGCGTAAAACCAAGAACCCAAGTAAACAAGTTCGGACAAGTTTGCCTTCGCGTTGCCAACCACAGGTTAGTTTCACCAGGGATGCCATGCTTAAAAATTTATCGCCTCATTGGCGAGAAAAATATTTCAATTTTGTGCAAAAAATCGGATGTCGCCAAATGGGGGGGGTATATCACATCTGTACCGTAATTTTTTTTCCTGTACTGTAAATACTCCATCACAGAGAAATATTTAATATAAAAGTTTCCTGAACTTTTAACATTGTTGGAACTGAGTTGGCCTCTTTTATAATGCCAACACATTATATATTCAATTTAACTCTGATGCGTTAATGGGCCTTTGAATCGCATGTATCCTATTTTCTAAACTATCAGGTCTGACCTCCCCCCCCCCTCCTGACCAGGAACGTGTTTCTTAAAAATAACTCTTGTGCCAATAGCGCGATTTTTTAGGGGGTTGCTTTCTTTAGTACACCAATTTTACTTTTTCTTTTACATTTGAGTTAACTTCCACTGTTTCAGTTTGCAAAATTATACTGACCCTCAAACAGATGCAAAATTGACATTTTTGCATATCATGAAAACTAATGAATTGAGTTCAAATTTTGCGTACCCGTACAAAATTTCTTCTAGATTATTTTTCCATCAAAATATAATTTGTTCCAGAACATAATTTTTCCAAAAATTAATTTCGTAATTTATGAAAAAATCGAAACTTCATTTTTGATATAGTAAATGACGTTTTTATTGTTTAGTTGGTTCACTAATGCAGCCAGAAATACCTTTTGAAATGAATTTTTGAACACAAAGAGGGATTTTTTTTAAAGAAAAATACCTTCTAGAGGGGTTTTTTGATTAAAAATACCTCCTGGGGGATGGATGAAAAATACCCTCTGAAGAGAATATTTTTTATCAAAAATACCTTCTGAAGGTTTTTTTTTTTTTTTTAAATCAAAACAGCCCTTTCATATGCATTAACTACGATATTAAAATTCACATTTATGTTAAAACCAAAAACTTCGCTTTGCTGCTCCACTGAGTTGTTTCATACTTTGATATGCAGGGTGTCCAGCAATCGAAAACAAAGGACGATATTGGAATAAAATAAACGGTATGTTTATTGTGAAACCCATAAAAATCATATACGGGATTACGGAAATTAGTTTAAAAACTGCCTGCAGGTGGCGCTGCACAATATAATTGCAATAGAAGTCTCCATAAATAGTTGTTGTGAAGAGGTTGTTTCAGCAGTAGTTTAAGTCTCTCAGATATACTTACATCGAAAGTATCGTCCAACCTCTTCGCAGCACTATTTATGCAGACTTTTATTGCAATTACAGCGTGCAGCGCCACCTGTTGCAACTTTTTAAAACTAATTCACAAGTTTCTGCATATGATTTTTATGGGTTTCACAATAAACATACCGTTTATTTTATTCCGATATCGTCCTTTGTTTTCGAGATATTTAATTTTGAAACCAGGGAGTCCTTTGCTTGGACACCCTGTATAAAAAAATCTTAGTTGTCATAGCTAAGTTGCTTTAGTCATTAAAAATCTTTTTAACATACGAAATGGTTTTTTCCTCAAATTTAATTGTGAAGCAATGACTGGGGGGAATAGATGCAGCAAGAAGATTACAAATGAAATCGCATTTGAGCTGCTGTAGCCATTTTCTGCTTCAGTTTGAAATCCTTCTCTCTGAATGTAATCTAATAATTCTGTTAGCTTTCCTTTCCTCAGAAAAGGAAGTGTGAAGTTCGAAACAAACACAGGGAGCGACTTCAATAACACCCAGGTGCCGCGTGTTAAGTCTTAATACTTTCTACAAACTAGTGCGAGGCTGCACGTATCGGACATCACGACTTTTACGAGTTCAGCATAAATACGCTCTGGGAGATTTAAAAAAACTGATAGTAAAACAAATCAAGATTTTGAGAATTGTTGCTTCAGAAACGTCATTAAAAGCTGTCAAAAAGGGCGATTTCCCCCTAACAGCATACGAAGGAAAAAATAGTAGGTACATGTGTGCATTGGGGTGTGGCAAAGTAAAACAGTTAAGATAACTTACCTTCTTCAAGCTGAGCAAATCGGAACTTCTTCTTTTTTTTTTTTTAATTACATGAACGAACAGTGGGAAGAAAAGAACAATGAATTTGTAATAAAATTTGCAAATTTGCATTGAAATATTATTTTTCATTTTTAGTAGTATATTTTTGCCTTCAAAACGAAAAAAAGAAAAAAATAGTCACTTTTTTTTGTATGGGCCAAAGTGAAAAGCAAAATATTTTCCTTATGAAAAATTCTATTTAGATATTAAAAATATTTTGGATTAAATGAATGAATTAATAAAAGAATGAATGAATAAATGAATAGATAGTGAAACAATTAACAAATATATAAATGAGTTAATTAATATGTGCGAAAAAATAAATGAGCGACTAAAACTGAATGAATAAGAAATAAGTAAATTAATTAATAAATAAGCATATTATTAAATGAGGGGATATAAAATTCTCTTTTTATAAATGAATACGTGAATGATTTATAAGTAATTGAATAAGTAAATGAAATTAACTGTTTCACTTTGCCCCATCCAATTTTCCCCGCATGCACTTGACTAGTTGGCAAAACATAAAAAAAAAAATAAAAAGTAGCTTAATATTATTTAAACACTGCACCTAATATGAGTAGGTCTGTATTAATATTTAAAATACATGAACGTTACCATTTTATAATGACCAAAAAAGAAAAAAAGAAAATCGACTTACAACAAAATATTATAACATTAGCACCAATTTTTAAAAATTGCTTGTATTATCATGTGTTTTGATCTTCCGACTTAACTTCTCCTTGACTGAAATAGATCCCTTTCTGGTATAATGATGGTAGTGCCCTTGCAAAACGGGGCATGGCTTCAGAATGTGGCAAGCCTGGTAGCCTGGATTTCTGAAACTAATTTGGTACTGATTAAAGAAGAGAAGACCGGAATGCTTGAAAAGTAAATTCATTTAATAAATTGCAGACTACCTAGAAATCTTTGAAAACATTTTTATAAATAATCAAAAATATCAGCAATATCAATAATTAGTGAAAAAATATTCAAATTTATTTACTTAAAGAATATCTGTTATTTCAGTACTCATGCTAACCAGGAAACTACATGATAGTGTAATAATGAATTTTTTTTAAACAAGTAGCAATCAAAAGAGCATTGTAAAACGTGTTTCTGGATGCATAAATTATTTTCCTTCGTGTCCCCGTTATCGAAATATGAAGTACCAAAACTCAGCTAAAATTTTTAAGAAAATCGCCAAATTCGCGAGTTTCAGAGAGTAATGGAAGATATCTTTCACGCGATTTGTAGATGGATGCAGACTATTAAGAGATCAATTTCTCGCAAGGTCCTTAAATTTGGCTCTTTTTCTAAAATTTCTGCAGACTTTAAGACTTGATATTTCGATAACAAGCGGACGAGGGAAAATAACTTTTGCGTCAAAAATATGTCTCAAAATGCTTTTTCGATTTTCTATCTATTTAAACTTTTTTATATTTTTACACTATTCGTGTGGTTAACTGTTAAGTGACTCCAAGTCTGTAGCATTAAAATATCAATCCCAACTGAATCACATCATACTAACAATATTTACAATAGCAGTTAAAATTCAATCTCGTGTTTCAGCCTGCATATAATTTCTGATAATGCTATAAAACAATTTACTACACGGTAGAACGCAAAAACCAAATATGGAAGTCACAGTATTTTTGTGATATTTTGTAGACAGTTTCTTAGACTACTTTGTTCACATTTAGAAAATCAATGCCTTGAAAGACAACTCGTAACTTATCTCACATCCGACCACACTACGTAACCTCTTGCATCGGGTGTGCCCATGAAAAAAGACCCCATGCGGCTATAAGAATCATACTCATCAGCAAAAACGTATTTGACCTCTTGAGATATCGTGCAGTTTCTTCATTATTATTAGGGAATATTTTCCATTTAGAGAGAGGGCGCTGACACTATCCGAGCTTTTTCTCGCTTGGTGGGCAGCATTTCAGCTCGTTATAACCAGCATGGTATCGTCTAGTATCAATGAATCGTCTGGGCTTGACTTGATGTGAAACTAATAAGGTAGTTTCGGTGCGTGATGAATACGGGGCGTGATTAAAGAAATATTACATCACGACGACTGTGTCTTTTTATTTTGCAAGAAAAAGCTTTGACGTTAAATTCTTCCTTTTCTTCTGCATAGAATTGGTATAGTCATTCAAGGTGGTTACTTATAACAAAAAGAGGCTACTAAATTAAAAGCGTCTCCTGAATCCTGGCAACAAACTAAACATTTGAATTTTCATGTGTTCATGTCAATAATTTGAAAATTTTGCTCACATATATTAAATGAAATTTTGAAATATTGTTTTGGAAAAAAAAAGCGGTAGAAATTGTAATATTAAAAATAATCACGTTCCATAATCGGTCGATTATCAACAGCCGATTAATCGGTAATCGGTCAAATTGTTTATCGGCGCTCCCCTAGTTTTAACTACTAAGTTAAAAGCGTCTAATGAATACTGGCAGCTAACTAAATATTTGAAGTTTTATATCTTTATGTCAATAATTTGAAAATTTGCTCACAAATATTGAATGAAATTTTGAAATATTATATTGAAAAAATGAAATGCGGTAGAAATTGTGATATTAAAAATAATCACATTCATTTATCGATTATCAACAGTCGATTAATCGTTAATCAGCCAAATTGCTTATCAGTGCACCCCTAGTTTCTAATTGGTACATGTGGAACAAGATGATTTTGAAACGATTAAAAGTCTCTACACAAATATGACTTTGGAATTGTCTTTCTAGAATTCCCTTAATTGATACAAATGAAACTGGATCTGGGGAGTTTAAACCTGGATGGAGGCATAGAAAGATATTTATGGCTGGTTTCCGCTCGTTTCTTGAAAAATTAATTCGCATCAGGCCTTACATGGGCTTTCACTGCAACGATGCTTTGCTTTCCCGCAGTGCCCTGGGACTTGTAAAAGTCTTATAACGATTCATCCTCATTTGTCTGTTCCGTGGAACATGACATGTCGTGAATATTTTAATTTCTGTATTTTGGGGGAAAGAAGGAAAAAAGTTTGTTGCTTTCGCTCGGTACGCTTGTTTTCAAGTGAAGTCAAACATTACATAAATTGAATTTCTGAAGTTGATATGCTGTGTGTTGCGTTTGTTCTATGTAGCTAGTTTCTTATGAATTTCATTTTGTAAGAGGAATGCAAAGCAAGGCGGCAAAAAATAAAATAAAAATTTTAGAGCTATTAATCATACAACATCTTTCGAATAGAATTGTGTTGTAAAAGTGTAAAAAAAAACAAAAAAAAAAAAAAACTTCTAGAATTGTGTTGTGAAACTGTAAAAAAAAAAAAAAAACCTCCGTTGTTCTAATTTTAACGTAGCAATTAACTCGTAAAAATATTTTTGCAGTAAAACGACAGAAAAATAAAGATGTACGTGATAAGAATATAACAATGATTGTGGTAAATATAATGAAATCGTGGAGTTTTTACATTCAAGAAATGTGTATCGTATAGCATGTATTTTGGAAGAAAAAATAGGATTCCCAGTAGCAAAAACAATGCTAAAATAATAACAATAATAGTAAGTCAAAAGTTAATTGTCATTATTTCTGTTATCATAACAATAAATAAATAATAGTTTTATTAAATAGTTAGAGCTTAAGGTGAATTGCGCGCTGCACCTTTTAAACTAGTGTAGATTGTTAAATTTCTTACCCGCAGAATTTAAACTTTAGAACAGAAATTAAAATGGAGGGAGCCAGGCCAATCATTGGCTAAGCAAAAGCTTGGGCAAAGAGCTCAAGTCATGTGACTCAACAACGACGAATGTTTGTCACGTTTTGCGTGAAACAAGCGAAAGAAACCTGATTTCTTCCAATGTTTTTCTTTCAAATCGATCACGTGTCTTGGGGGTCTTTCCTTCACGAATGAAAGTTTTAACTCCCTCCATTTCATCGCTTCTCAAAGCACATACCCAGCCAGAACTACTGTAAAAGCACTTATTTTCGTGAAAATGAAAATATCAGTGATTTTACGAACGGGAAATTTCGCGAGCTATGTGTAAACAGGAGCATTGGTTCAGTTGATTATATGTATAAGTTGAAATTATTCCTGAATCTTAAATTTTCGCTATTGGAATGGACTCACGAAACTCGTAAAAAATTAAAGCCTCGCGCAAATAATTGCTTTTACAGTACTCCATGGAGCTTCGATTTAAAAGAAAAAAACATTAAAACTTCTACTCCCAACTCCGATTAATTTGCCCCAAAATAAGTATGACTTGAACCCTTCGACTCGGACTCCTCAGCCCTGATCAAAAACCACTCAATGAGTCTCGACGCTCCTTCAGATTTTTTTTTTCTTTTACAATTTTTACAACGGTACCAGTAACAGAGAGTCGTAAGTTTGGATTTAAATAATAAGAATTTTAGGCGGGTAAAAACTAATGTTGATGCGACCCATGAATACGGTGCAACCTTCTAGTGTTATCAGAAGGAATTTTATGAGTCAGTTGATATTTTCAAGGCAGTGGTGGAAGGTTATGAACAGTTACCACGAGGTCTGCCAGTGTTTCATGCTCATTTAAATTTAATAAGGTTTTAGATCTAAAAACAAAGAGCTTTTGCACATTTTGAAGAGAAAAGGGGAGTTCGGTCCATTTTTCATCCTATCTGTTACTGGGTATCATTGGAATTGTCGGTGTCTGTTACTGGGGTTTGGACTTTTTTTCGAAATGGAGCAAATAAAAATAGAATTAACAAATTCAGAGGATCGAGAAGCAGCCAAACTTTAAGTGAGATGTAGTTGCATGAGAGAAAAGTAGTTAAAAAGTCTAAATACATTAAAAGCCTCAGAAAATTGAGTTAACCTGAGAGTGATGTCTTTAGCATGTCTGTTACTGGTGCCGTTACCGTATGACGCGATTGAAATAACAAGGTTAAATTCACTTATTAAGAGCTTTATTCAGGGGAAGCGGCGTCCCGATGAGAGGTCACGGGAGTTCACTATGACCTTCCAAAATTTTCCTTATTCGGCAAAATTTGGAGTTTTATTCGGCAAAATTATCATCATTCGGCAAAATTTAAGGTTTCATTCGGCAAATTGAGACTCAGTTAACCGAATGCCACTCCGAATGTTACTGAATAAAAAAATACGAGGATGTAAAAACACTTACATCTATGAGAGAACACTTTCGGCCCCCACATTAAAAAAAAAAAATAATTTGAATTTTGTCATCTTGAATTCAAATTATGTTTTTCGCAATCATGAGTGTGTGTGTATATGTAAGCGTGTGTGTTTGTGTGTGGGAGTATGTGTGTGTGTGGGCATGTGTGTTTGTGTCTGTGTGCAGGCATGAGTGTGTGGGTAGTTGTGTGTATGTGTGTGTGGGGGGTATGTGTATGTGTGTAGGCATATGTGTTTGTGTCTGTGTGCAGGCATGAGTGTGTGGGTAGTTGTGTGTATGTGAGCGTGTAGGGGTGTGTGTGTATGTGTGTAGGTGTATGTATGTGTGTGTAGGTGTACATATGTATATGTGTGTAGGTGCGTGTATGTATGCGTGTAAGTGTAAGATATTGACGAAACCTGGAGACGGTTTTCGTTAGAGGTGCAGCATCGCGAGGACACGGTCGACGGTGATGCTGCGGAGAGTGGCGGTGGGAAAAATCAAAAGAACGTCAAAAACAGTCAAATGAAAGCAATAAGCAATCGTGATTGCTCAAAAATTAAAATTTCAATTTCACAACACTCTTCCATTTTGCCGAATAAGGGACTTTTGGGAGGTCATTGGGACCTTCCGTGACCTCCCATCGGTGCACCCCTATAGTTTACTATAAAAACCCAATTGCTTGATATTGTCACCTTATTCCGCCAATTTAATTTGCAGTCAAGTAGAACCAAGTAAAAAATTACATTTTATTTCCACACAAACCAAACGAAGACCAAAGCATCATTTGCACCAAAAAGAGCGATATTGAACGAACAAAATACCAATTCTTGCGCCAAATTTCCGTTAAAGCACTTTGACTGCGTCTAAAATATTCAAAAGAGCGATAGGTCTTTTAAGAGATTGTATCTTTGGGCCCCAGCTGTCTTTGCAACCTGTGCGCTGCATGAGTGATGGGGCCCAATATGGGACCAGATCGGAATCTCATTTACAAAGCGCGTGATACGTTGGAGGGGAAAAAAGTTGATGGATCGACTTTTATGAAGTGACTTGATTTTGAAGACCGGGTAGTTTTAATGAAATGCTGGTTAAACTTGATATATGGTTGAATGATTTTAACGCAATCAATATCAAGTGCATAGAGATGTCGAGTGTAGGACTAAAGTGCGATTAATGGAACGTAAATTCTGTTTTATTTGATGGCGGTAGTTCTGAGGCATGATATATGAACTTTTGCGGTAATTAGAAATTTAAGTTAAGCAAATAAAGGTTGTTAGTTACTTTTCTTTACTTGTGTAATTTTTAATGAATGTTTTCTTTTTCAATTTCTACTATCAGCTTAGAGTCTGTATATTGAAATACACATCTTTTTCAAATCTTACCTCAATATTCACCCATTTACTGTGATCGGATTCTTCCAAAATTTGGAATGCAGTCTCAGATGGATATTGAACTAAACAAATTGCTCAAATCTTACAACTCAATTTTCACCCACTTCCTGTGATCGGATTCTTCTAAAATTTGGAATGCAGTCTCAGATGGATATTGAAATATACATCTTAGTCAAATCTTACAACTTAATTTTCACCCACTTCCTCTGATCGGATTCTTCTAAAATTTGGAATGCAGACTCAAACTCGATGGCAAGGCAAAATTCTATAAACAAATTAATTAAACAACTATTAATTATTAGTTTATTCCAATTTTAATCAACATTTTTGTTAAATTATCTACTACGAAGGCAAAAAAAAATGCTTGCAAAAATTAGAATTAAATATCTGTAGAATCCCCAAATTTTTATGCATCAGATATATAATTGATTCCAATGTTCCAAGACAATCAGAAAACGTGAATAATAACTGTTTCTAACTAATTTCATACTAAAATGTAATTAAGTTTTGAGTTGGAATGTTAATCACGGTCATTGTTGAACACTTTTATTAAAATTTGTATTACGGCTTTCAGATTAACATTATCTTCAACTTTTAAAGCATTTCATTCTTTTGTTTTTCATTCTTTTCAAAGGTAAAGACAGGGCAAATAAAATGCTTTTTTTTTTTAAATTTCACTAAAGCGTATGTTACAAAGATAGACACAAGCAGGGCCAGAAAACTAGGAGGGGAGTTAGGGTCAACTTAGAACCGTTAGCCACGAGTCTGTTTACACTGTAAAAACGATTCAGAAACGTTCCTGGAAAATAACGGGCAGCTGATGTGCCCAATTTCTGCCAGGAACATATCTTGCAAAAACCAGGAACGTTTTCCGCTAAAAGCCAGTAACCTTCTTGAAATTATTCTTGAATATTTCTGAATGATATGGAGATCTCACCGGGAAAAGCCAGTCTAGGGCCTTCAAAAGAAAAATTCGGTAGGGTTTATACAATTGATTAGTCCCTTCTAGATTTACTACGAAGGGCTCCAGAAGCATCAGTGCAGCCACAGCTAAGGCAGAATTGCAAGTAAAGAACCAAGCATCTCGCATGCCTGCAACTCTCGTCTTGCAAATCAGCAGCTATCCAGAGACTTATTCGCGCTCATTGGGAGCTTAGTCAACCTGCACGGACCAGAAGCAATCTAGAGGTGATGCACTTAGTAAATACACTCAGTTAATCACTTAACTGGTAGTTAAAAATATTTTTTACACTAGTAAGGAGTCTGCATTCGTACAACTTGAAGCAATTCAGGAAACTTTTTTTTTTGCAAAGATACTTGATTTTAGGAGGAAATAGGTGAAAACCCGTGAAATTCCGCAACGACCCACAAAAATAATCAGTAACGTTTCGGTGGCCTTGGTAAGGGTCGAGCTAGTAATTAGAGTTCCCGGGCTTGATGCCAGGAGGTTGAAGATTCTCCGCGTTTTCTAATGGCGATTGGGGCATGTTAAATTAGTTCGTGATCAGAAAATTCTCCAAATCCACATTCCATATCAATACCTCTGAGAATGTTGTCTCAGTGGTAACTCAGCTCCTGGTACAGATCAAAAACACACAGCAATCTTCAGGCCCCGCTGGTTAAACAACGTGTAATAGTAGGTACAGGGTCCCTGAGAGTGTCGTGTTGTGTAATTAGAATCTGTGTAGCCTTCCCAATGACATGTTAGGTTTTTCCTAGCTATAGTATGTCAATATATAATATACTCGTTCAGAAGGTGCGAATAAATTGTCATATAGTGGTCTTTAAAGTTAAAGAAACAGTTCCTAAGCGCTCGAGTTTTTCATTTCAAAACAATAATTTTTTTAAAGTTCATGCTATTAGTTTTCTGTATTGGATGAAAATGCGTAAAAAACTGCTCAAAGCGAAAATTGTCCCAAGTTCGTGCGTTAGCAACAACATATGGAATAATTGTTACTCACGAAAAGAAAAACCGAGTCACCAAGAAAGCAGGCGCAAATGATCTAAGAATTGTCTGCATCCCCCGCTCCCTCGCAAAGTGTCTTTTATTCTTACTGAACGTTTTTAAATCAAAGACATATTTTTCTCTGCTAATGAATTTTTCCATTATAAACTTAATTATTTTCGATCATTTAGGCAGTGGTGCCCAACCTATTTCACATAAGGGTCAAATATGATATTGCGATGAATTTTGCGAACCAGAACGCATGTAAAATTTATATCTATTCACATTTTTTTCTCAAAGACACTGAAATGAAAAGAAAATTACAGACCAAGACTTGAGGTTTGTATTACAACATGCTTATTTTACAAATAAAAACTTTCCATCCGTGTTTTGAAAACCAATTTTTGACTATTTGGCTCCATAGTTGCAACCAGGGGCGAACTAGGTCTCGCAAGAGGGCGCACACCTTGGCTTCAAAGAGCGCGAAAAAAAAAAAACAGAAAAAATTTGCAAAAAGAAGAAAAAAAAGGTGCATAAAGAAGAAAAAAAGTGCAATAAAAGAAAAAAAGGTGCAAAAAGAAAAAAAAAAACAATGATACACCGGTTTACGAGTTTAAAGAAAAGAACAAGAAAGCGAGGTTTAGTCACACAGGTTTGGGAGCAAAAAGTGTTTGGGAGAAGAAAAAAAAAGAAAGTTGCAATAAACAAATTTTTAAAAATTTTTTAAAAAAAAGGTATTCAGACTTGAGGGCGCATAGGCGGGAGGGCGCATCCGGGCCAGTCCGCCCCTGTTTGCAACAATAGTTCTATTTACAGGATGTGGATGCTTGGTAGTGGTTTTTAGAGCATAGTTTTCGAGTCAAAGCATTGAACATAAAAACTGGCTGTATGAATGAGCTTCGTGGGCCCATTGTGGTCCGTGGGCCGCCAGGGATTTAAACTATTTTTCTGTTATAATCCCCCTTTTTGTACTAATATTTTGCATCTAAAAACCGTGAAACTCCAAAAATATCACTTTGTAAGCAATACATTAGGAAAAAGAAAAAACGAAAAAGTCAATACTTTACTTCTTTTTTTTTTTTTTTCAGGGAACTACGGGATCTCATTCGTTCTATAACATGTATGCAGTCTGAAAACAGCTCCACATTTTTTCAGAGATATTCAGATATGATGTGATTGATTCTACGTGTGGGAAGATAACGACAGGGGACAAGTGCCCCGACCGCTTTCAGGGGGTGGGGAAAAGATAAGATTAATGAGGCAATCAAGTACGCTTTATCATTAAAATTGCTTGAAAGGGAAAACTAGGAGGGAATTTTACGGAACGACAAATATGCAGTCAATCATTTTGCAATAAACTGAGCTTCGGTTCATGTCCTCAATGCCGAATCTACTTAATTTTGGAAAGCAGAAAAGAAGCCTCTGCCCCTCTTTTCAACTTGAAATATCGGTTGATGATAAACTGCATAACCAACTGGAATATTGCTTTGTTACTTGAAATTTATCCGTTGGTTAGCTTTGAACTTAGATCGATTTGAACTGGTTCCAACCAAATTAAACCATCTTTTGAAATTTAACAGAAGAGAAAATCACATTTCACTTCGTCCTCTTTATCTTTCCAAAGGATTTAGTTCTTGACTGAATAAGGTGTACTACTTGATTTCTGTTTTTTTTTTTTTTTCATTAGCAGAGTTTATTAATTATTTACAGATAAAAATTTTTTGATTTTACTGGTTCAAACTTAATGGCCTTTCTTTTCTTTTTTCTTTTCAAACTCCAATACATTTACATTGGACCATTTTCAGACCACATTTTAACGAGTAAAATCAAGAAATGTGATTTAATTCAGCTATTTCAATAATATCATAGGTGTTACTCGTGCGTTTTAGCTAATGGCATGGGCTCTGCTCCTGTTTAAAAAAAAAAAAAAAAAAAAAAAAAAAAAAAAAAAAAACGCTTTTTGACAGCAGTTCTCGACCCGATGGTGAGGAATTTGTTCCAATTTGCTTTGTAATAGCTTAATAGAATTTTTCTCCGCAATACCACCCCCTCCCACCCTTTTAGCGTGTAGCCTTAGGTAGTACGACAAGAGGGCGGAGCGGGCCCTCCCGTATCGGAGCCAACAGTGGTCTACAGACATGGTGCATTGCGCCGGGGAAGGTCCCACACTGGGCGCCAGCTCAGCTTGAAGTTTATCCTTTAATGTGTGAACCTGACACAGAGTAAAGTATGATATGTACGATACCTAGTTGGTGCGGGGGGGCGGGTGGTTGGTGCTTTTGTTTTTGCTTTGATCTTGGGGAATTTTAGTTGCCCAATTGAGTTTTGCGAAAAATCCTAATAACAACTCTGGTTCAAACACGCTGTTGCCTATATATTTATATCAAATTTAATTTGAAAACGTGCAATTTTCTTGAAACGAGAATTTGCAATTAAATGACATCGTGGATTTTTCTAAACATCACTGGTATTTCGTAATATTCGCATAATTTAATTTTGTTAACAAGTTTTCTTTTCCTTTCTTTCCTTCTTTTTTTTTTTTGTTTAGAAGAAAAAAAATCTCTTTCTTGCTTTTGTTCTTTGCTTATATTCTCAGTACTTATATATTTTTTAACTTTAATTACAAACGGTACATATTTCATCAATATAAGAAACGTTTCACCGAACGGTCTGGCATTTCTGCGATACAAAATAGCAGTAGCGACCATTTTTTCCCAAACAAGAAGCTTCCTGTTAACAAGAACTTTACAGAAACTAAATGAGATCGTCTTCAAGTGGGTGCTACTCAACACCACTGGTAGGTGCAAACTTGGCACGTCAAAAGAGTTTCTATTCGCGATCACTTCGCACTTCGCACATCGTTGCTTTTATTTTGTTCTTTTTTTTTTTTGACTCCTCTGAACTAGTAGTTTTTTTTTTTTTTTTTTTTTTTTTTTTTTTTTTTTTTTTTATTCCTCTTTTAAAAGGATGAATGTATTTTGAGTCGTTGACCGCTGGAAGTAGATGTAAGCACGCGATGAAAGCTGAAGATTTTTTATTTTTACTGTTCGGTTGATGTAATATGAGACAAATAGAGATGTTAGGCAACTGTTATGAATTTCATTAAAAATGACTTTGAAATGATTGCGCTAATATTCCACCGTGGGGGGAAAAAGTGTTCATAGTAAGAAAAAAAAAATTTTTTTTCAAATTTATTTGAAAATTGTCATTGATAAGATTTTTTTTTCCTATTTATGTACTAGTTGTTGTCGTGCTAAAGAACAAACACGGTGCTCAGAGGTTCTATTATTGTGGTTTACGGTTTAGAATGCGAGCAACTCTTTTGGGCTATACAAAGTGAAAGTAGTCTCAAACATGCACGAATTTAAGTATATAATTAAATTAACTCCTTGGGTAAAATTTATAATTTCAATTATAAAAGATGAAACTGACTTAAAATAGGTTCAATTTCGTGTCAATAAAAGCAGTGAATTATTAAAAACTAAGAAGGGTTGAAAATTAATTAATTCGCAGTGTTATCACATCTAAAAGAGGAAAATTGACTTAAATAATTTAGTGTTGATCAAAGCAGTGAATTACTAAATATCATGGAGTGTTGAAAACTAATGAATTTGAAATGTTTGCATTTCTAAAAGTGAATATTGACTCAAAATACTTATTTCGATTTAATGGAATCAATAGAATGCTAAAACTCAAATATTAAGAACAGCGCATTAGGTCAATAGAATTTATAATTTAGCTAAATTAAAGCTTAGTTCAAACTTGATTGCTAAAATTCCGGAAATTCATCAAGATATTAAGTAACAGTTTAACTTATAATCATAGCAATAATGTAATAGCACAAAAGGTTGCGGAAAAAGACCACTAACAAACATTCTTTTACGAATTACCTTTTTGCAGAGCATAAAATATATTTAAATAGATTCCCCCCCCCCCCCCCGCCAAGATAATCATATTTTCCTGCATTGTGAGCTTGGCCTTAGTCGACCTTATAAACCCTTCGGCAGTTGGGGTTATGGTCCGATGGATTCGTCAGACGATCTTATAAACCCTTCTTGGCCTCTCTCAAAAACTCTTTTTTGCCTCTGTAATAAACTTTTATCTACCTTTTTTACAAACCAATTAAGGTTAAGGACCGATAAAATAAAAATATATTCAAACAAACATGTTGTTTCCAGCTACTGTAATCATATTTAGAAGAAATTCTATTTCGACAATTTTAACTGAACATTTCATTAAAAATCATCGTTATCAAAGTCAGCAAAGGCGTGAAGAAAATCTGTAATTAAGAGTAAGAAATAGCATAAAATTCTAATGAATGACACACTTTTTGCGTTATTAAATAAAATTCTGTACAATGAGTAAGATAAGTACGTTGTTTTTTTTCTTTTTTTTCTATTTCATGCCTGAGACTATAACTATTTTTAGCTGCTATTGTCAAAATAATCATAATCTAAATGATTCATTTCTATCATGATTTCTAAAAGGGTGTGAGAATTTCAAACAATTAATGCATCCTTTTTTGAAAAACAGAGAAGTCAATCGTTTGTTTCTTCTCTTCACTAACATTTTTCTTGAAACATTTTCTACAAATCTAAATGCATGAGAGCATCCTCCATTGGACACAAACTCCGTCGCCAAACTCGTCCGCAAAAAGGCTTTTTTTCCGCATCCCGAACATCTTGAGGAAAGAAAACTCCATTACAGGACGGGGAGAGGGGGGTGTTCCATTGCACTTTGGAAGTGAATGGAATTCTAGAACAGCAATTTCCCTTGAGGGGGAGGAGCGGGCAATGTCATCAAAAACTCTCGACCCCCTGTGTCGCCCACGCGTCAATAGGACGCGATGTGTCACATAATCTCAATCCTAGAAAATTGCTTTCATCCTCGCGTAGCGGGTTTCTCATAGTACAACGTTGTATCAATGGGAAGTGAGGAGAAGGCTGACAGCGTTGGCAAATTATCGCCACATCAACGAGATCATTCTTTTGCGGCAGAACATTGCAACTGCATTTTTACAATTGCCTATTTAAAAAATGAAAAGAAAGATTTATTTTCTTTCTTTAGCGTCAAGTCAATACTACAGATCAGTGGTACATAACTTTTTTCAACCCAAAGGCCGCACCCTTCGCCTTATTATTGAATAGGAAAACTAGACCACGGCTTGGGGCCCCTGATTTTTAGGGGCTCCCAAATGGATAAATTTGTTTCAGTTAATAGCTAAAATTGCAAAATTTTCACAGTTTGCAGCGGCACCTATCTAACAATATTCTAACTAATTTCTCAAACATATTGTTGGTTCCACTCGAAATACGAATAGCTCTAAAGATCAAGAAGAGATATAATACAAGTTAACACATATTGAAATTGTTTATGGTTTACGAGAATTATTTTTGTTGTCATAATATGACAATGTTTTCGTATTTAAAATATTAAGTATTTATTGAGATCAGCTGCCGTCCAGTGCAGTACTTATTAACTTAATATTTAGATATGTGATAAGTTTTAATGTTTAATACAATTTGTCAACTGCACGCTGGTCAATATGATTGGGGCATAGTGAAATACTTATTTTCCATTATATTTATTTGTTCATTTATTAAATCACTTAGGTATTCATTTATTAATTCATTCATAAACATTCCTTCATTTTATATTTCATTTATTTATTTGCCTTTTTTTATTTATTCACTTCTTCCCCTTTTTTCTCTTTTAATATCAGTGGGGGTAAGTGGGATTTGCCCCAAAACTGAAATATGTGTACGACTTCTATTATTTTTTTGCATTGATCATGTTACAGTTAATCAAATGGATTGGTTTTAAAGCTTCATATATTTTGTCCCGAGACATAGAACTTATGTCAAATATATTTTCCAAAAACATTTTTTAGGGAGTTCAAGCAACATTTTTCAAAAAAAAAAATGTAAGTGGATTCCCCTATAACAGTGACAATTTTAAAATAAAAGCAACTCATGAAACGAGCTGATGTGTGCATCACATGACTTCCTTTTACTCCAATTTTAATGTCATTTTCCCAATATTGGCAATTTTAATGTGATTCAATAGTTTACTCTCTAAATATCACCACCAGTAGCCAAATTAAAAGCAGATTTAAAAACAAAATCGCCAAATTTGTCGCCAACTTGGCGACGAAACTTGGCAACCAAAAGAGTGGCAATCTATCGCCAAGTGTCCGCCAAATTATAACACCACTTGAGTATACATCGAAACCAACAATGATTTTCCCCCCAAAAAAAGGGACAAAACACCCCTTTAGAAACAACCGAATGCAACCAAAAGGAGAGGTGCACAACTAGACCCCACTAGGAGTCTACGTACCAAATTTCAACTTTCTAGGACATACTGTTCTTGAGTTATGCGATAAACATACGCACATACGCAAATACGCCCGTACGCACATACATACGTACATACGGACGTCACGAGAAAAGTCGTAATTAACTCGGGGAATGTCATAATGGATATTTCGGGTGCCTATACGTTATTAGGCACTTATCCGCGTGTGATCGGGTTGAAAAAAAAACTCAGCATTCATTCGAGGGTGAGCAAAATGGGAATTAAGGCCGAATTTTGAGTGAAAGTTTTTTCGTGAATACAATAAATCCTTTTTTGGAAAAGTAAGTAAAAATAGCTAATATTTTTTTAATTGACGAATTA